>NC_045446.1:70401000-70548261 GCF_002776525.5 Piliocolobus tephrosceles
CACATGTACCCTAGAACTTAAAGTATAAAAAAAAAAAAAAAAGACAAAAAAAAAAAAAAGAAATACCTGGGACTGGGTAATTTATCAGTGAAAGAGGTTTAATTGACTCACAGTTCCACATGGCTGGAGAGGCCTCTTGAAACTTACAATCATGGCAGAAGGGGAAGCAAACACATTCTTCAGATGTCAGCAGCGAGAGAAATGCTGTGCAAAGGGGGAAAATCCCCTTATAAAACCATCAGATGTCGTGAGAACTCACTATCATGTGAACAGCATGAGGGTAACCACCCGATGATTCAATTACCTTCCACTGGGTCCCTCCCAGGACATGTGGGAATTATGAGACCTACAGTTCAAAATGAGATTTGGGTGGGGATGCAGCCAAACCATATCAGAAGGTGTATGTGTCCAAGAATTTATCAATTTCTTCTACATTTTTTTGTTTATATGTATAGAGGTATTCATAATATTCTCTGATGGTTGTTTATATTTCCATAGGGTCAGTGGTAATATCATTCTCTTTGTTTCTGATTATGTTCATTTAAATCTTCTCTCTTTTCTTTCTTATTAGTCTAGATAGCAGTCTATCAATTTTATTAACTTTTTCAAAATACCAACTCCTGAATTTGTTTATCTTTTGAGTAGTTTTTAATGTCTCAGTCTCCTTCAGTTCAGCTCTAATTTTGGTTATTTCTTGTCTTCTGCTAGCTTTCAGGTTGTTTTCTTCTGGGTTCTCTAGTTCTTTTAGTTGTGATTTTAGGTTGTTAACTTGAGATCTTTCTAACTCTTTTTTTTTTTTTTTTTCAAGACAGAGTCTGGCTCTGTTGTCCAGGCTGGAGTGCAGTGGTGCCATCTTTGCTCACTGCAACCTCTGCCTCCCGGGTTCAAGCAGTTCTCATGCTTCAGCCCCCCAAGTAGCTGGGATTACAGACATGTACCACCACACCTGGCTAACTTTCATATTTTTAGTAGAGACAGAGTTTCACCATGTTGGCCAGGCTGGTCTCAAACTCCTGACCTCAGGTGATCCCCCTGCCTTGGCCTCCCAAGTCCTGGGATTACAGATATGAGCCACCATGCCCAGCCTCTTTCTAACTTTCTGACATATACATTTAGTGCTACAGATTTCCCTCTTAACACTGCCTTAGCTGTGTTCCAGAGATCCTGGTGTGTTGTATCTTTGTTCTCATTACTTTTAAATAATTTCTTGATTTCTGACTTACTTTCATTTTTTACCCAAAAGTCATTCACAAGCAGGTTATTCAACTTTCATTTCATTGTGTGGTGTTGAGTGAATTTCTTAGTCTTCATTTCTAATTTGATTGTGCTGTGGTCCAAAAGATGGTTATGATTTCAATTATTTTGTATTTACTAAGAAGTGTTTTACTTCTCATTATGTGATTGATTTTAGAGTATGTGACATGTGGCAATGAGAAGAATGTTGTCTCTGTTGTTTTGGGGTGGAGAGTTCTATAGATGTCTATCAGGTCCATTTGATCCAGTGCTGAGTTTAGGTTCTTAATATCTTTAATTATTTATCTCAATAATATGTCTCATATTGTCAGTGGAGTGTTAAAGCTTCCCACTACTATTTTGTGAGAATCTAAGTCTCTTTGCAGGTCCCAAACAATGTGCTTTTTGAATCTGAGCGCTCCTGTCTTGGGTGCATATGTATTTAGGAGAGTTAGATCTTGTTGAGTTTAATCCTTTACAACTATGTAATGCCCTTCTTTGTCTATTTTGATCTTTGTTGTTTAAAGTCTGTTTTGCTTCAGAAACTAGGATTTCAACCCCTCATTTTTTCTGTCTTCTATTTTCTGAGTAGATTTTTCTCCACCTCTTTATTTTGAGCCTGTAGGTGTCATTGCATGTGAAACAGGTCTCTGGAAGACAGCATACCAATGGGTGTTAGTTTTTTCTCCTGCTTGCCACTCTGTGTCTTTTAACTGGGGCATTTAGCCCATTTACATGCAATGTTAGTATTGATATGCATGGATTTAATCCTGTCATCATGATGTTAGCTGGTTATTTTGACGAGCTGCTTATGTGGTTGCTTTATAGTGTCACTGGTCTGGGTATTTCAGTGTGTTTTCATGGTGGCTGGTAACAACAGTCTTTTCCTTCCATATTTAGTGCTTCCTTCAGGAGGTCTTTTAAGGCAGGTCTAGTGGTAACAAAATCCCTCAGCATTTGCTTGTCTGAAAAAGATCTAATTTCTCTTTTGCTTGTGAATCTTAGTTTGGCAGAATATTAAGTTCTACATTGGAATTCCTTTTCTTTAATAACGTTGACTATTGGCCCCCCAATCTCTTCTGGCTTGTAGGGCTTTTGCAGAGAGGCTTGCTCTTAGTCTGATGGGCCTCCCTTTGTAGATGATCTAACCTTTCTCTCTAGCTGCCTTTCATATTTTTTTCTTTCCTTTTGACCTTGGAGAATCTATTTATTATATGTATTGGGGATAATCTTCTTGTGAAGTATCTTACTAGGGTTCTCTGCATTTCCTGAATTTGAATCTTGGTCTGTGTAGCTAGGTTGGGGAAGTTCTCATTGTTGCTACTCTGAAATATGTATTCCAAGTGGGTTACATTCTCTCTATCTCTTTCAGGGACACTAATGAGACATAGATTTAGTTTCTTTACAAAATCCCATATTTCTCTGAGTTTTTTTTTTTTTTTTTTTCTTTTTTTTCTCTATTCTTATCTAACTCTCTTATTTCAAATAGCCAGTCATTAGGCTCTGAGATTCTTTCCTCTGCTTGGTCTATTCTGCTATTAACACTTGTGATAGCATTATAAAATTCTCATAGTGTGTTTTTCAGCTTTACCAGGTTGGTTATGTTCTTTTCTATGCTACATGCTATGTCAGCTCCTACATTGTTTTATCATGACTGTTAACTTTCTTGGATTGGGTTTCAACATACTCTTGTAGCTCAGTGATCTTCATTCCTATCCATATTCTGAGTTCTATATCTGTCGGTTAAGTCATCTTAGCCCGGTTCAGAACTCTTGCTGGGGAGGTGGTGCAGTCATTTGGGGGAACAAAAGGCACTCTGGTGTTTTGGGTCGTCAGGGTTCTTGCACTGATTCTTTGTCATTTTTGTGGGCATATCTGCCTTCAATCTGTGTGGCTGCTGTCCTTTGGATTTTTTTTCTTTCATCTTACTTGATGACCTTGAGGGTTTGATTGTGGTATAAGGTGAATTCTTTCAACTGGCTTCGTTTCTGGAAGATTTTAACGGGCCAATGCTCTGCTCTCAACTCTTGGACTGCATGCTGTAACTCTGGGGGTCTTGTATTAGGCCCCAACTTTGTTCTCTGGCTCCTCGAGGTTAGGAATCTACTGCACTGTAGAGTTCAAGTTGCTCCTGGACCGCTGGTCACTACACTCCTATGGGTGGTGACAGCCAAAGTGTTTCACAGTGCAGTGACAGTAGAATTTGTCCTCATAGTAGCAGCTATGACAGAATGTTAGTGGGTACGGGGTAGCCTGCCTCTCTTTGGACGTTCACCACAGTGGCAGAGGCAACAGAGCTGGGGGGTGCAGTGGGCCCCTGCTGGGAACTGTGTGTCTGGTCATGCTGGAAGTAGTGTTGGTTCAGGGGTGAAGTACTGGTGGGACCAGGTCTAGGTGCCTTCTCTGTGCCCTGTAAGCAGGAGCGATTGTTCAGGATGGAGGATAATCTGCTGTTCTCTCTGCAGTGTTAGTGTAAGGGCAGGGTGCTAGTGGAGGCAGCACTGGCTGGCTCTGTACCCACTAAGGCTCTATCTGCAATGGTTGTCAGCAGAGGGAGGGGTGCAGACCATACTCCCACATGCTAGTGAGGCAAGGAAAGCAAAACCTGCCCACATAGACATGCACCAGCAGAGTGATGTGGGTTGCTCCTGTGGGACTGGGGGAAGCTGCAGTACGAGGAGGGAGTGGGCAGGCTGGTGCATGGCCATAGGGGCTGCCCTGCTGGAGTTTTCCACTGGTCAGGTGTCTGCCAGTATAGAAACTATGGTGCAGGCCCCCAGGGCACCCAAGACTGCCCTGCAAGCTGGTATGGCCACAGGAGAGGCCTGCAAACCAAGGGGTACTCAGGTGGGACTGGCCTCATCTCATGGACAAGACTGCCCTGCAGGGTTCAGGACTGACAGTTCCCTAGAGCTAAAGTGTCCTATGGGAACAAGTCAAGCCTAGGGGTATGGCCGTCCTTGGCTGTGCCCCACTATAGATGCTCCTGCACCAAACCCTGTGGGCTCCACATCAGTTGGTTTGCTGCCCGCTACCACTTCTCTAAGTAGCTGTCCTTCTCAACTTCAGTGTTCATGATGGTTGAGGTGTTTCCTTCTGCCATGGTTCCAGAGGTCTGTAGTAGAACTGATTGCTCTTTTCCAGTTCAATTCATCCATTCCCCCAGTGCTGTGGGGTGCTGGGTATGAGACCTGGTGTGCAGTAGCTCCATGCATGGTTCCCTGATTTCTTCCTCTTCAGCCCAGCTTCTGTGCCTCATCTTCATCCTCTCTCGGTGCCTTTCCTCTCAAGATCTGTTAGGAGCACGCCAGTTATCTCACTCCCTCAGTGAGAACTGTTACACCTGGCTACATCTAGTGGGCCATCTTGCCCTCCCTCCATCCTAAGTCTTGATGAACAAGAGACCACGTAAGTACCTATCTTGAACGTCAGTTGGTTCATGTAAGAGTTGCTGCTAAAAAAAAAAAAAAATTAAAGCAGTCATTTGTAGCTTTGTATGGAAATTCAGTGAAGGTTTTTTCCATCACATTTGTTCCTTCTGTATACCTGCAACAACAACAACAAAAATGTATTCTGCTGTCCTGGGGTAGTGCAAGATTGAACGAGAAGCATAATTCAGAAGGCAGAAAAATAGCAACTGAATATTGGACTGTGTCAAAGATCCAAGAGGAGGGTGTGTTCAGAGCTGTTGCTGGAAGCTGCCGCAAAGTAGACGGAGAAGAGACCGTCTTCAAATTTCAAGACCAATTTGAAAACAGGGATTTTTGCATTGGCATTTGAAGAGAAGGGACAAAGTAATAAGAGTAGATATTTTGGAAACCATCCCCCAAATGATCCCACTGTCCAGATGGAGTCAGCTCAGTCCTGATGGATTCTCTCTAGTTCAGTGCCATTTTGAGCATACCAGTTATGCTTTCCTGTGCTGCCTCTCCAAGACTCTGCTGCCCAGCTGTCAACATGTACTATTTAGCAGTCACCAAGTTCTTGTTTTACAAAATGAAAAATGGAACCTGTTTTGGGCCACTCTTAGCGTTCCAGAAATTGTATTTATACAGGTGGTGAGCATGCAGTTAACACGTGAAAAATCAATCAGTCTTTGTACCTTGTCCGAGTTGGGCTATGAGTTATGAAGGGAATACTGGGGCACATTTTCTCCCTAGTTCCTCTGTAAATCAGTTCCACACTTAGACATTGCTGTGGTTTGAATGTGTCATGCAAAGCTGATGTGTTGGATAGTTAATCCCCAATGCAGCAGTGTTGAGGCAGGACTTCTAAGAGGTGATTAGGTCATGAGGGCTCTGGCCTCATAAGTGGATTAACATCCTGTTTACTACACTGGGTTACTAAGCACCAGTGTATGTTCCTGGTAAAAGGAAGAGTTCAGCTTCCTTTCCATCTTGTGCTCACCTTTTCCTGCCCTTCCACCTTCCACCATGTAATGACTCAGCAAAAGGACCTTCACCAGATGTGGGACCCTCAACCCTGGATTTCTCAGTCTCCTGAACTGTAAAAAATAAATTTATTTTCTTTATAAGTTACCCAGTCTATGATATTTGGTTATAGCTACACAAAATGGACTAAGATACATACGTAAACTTTTTCTGCTTTGAATGTGACTGTAAATACATTTGTCATAACACAGTGGAAGTAGGATGGCCTTGGAGCCAGAGCACGGCATTCAAATTCTAGAACTGCAACTTACTCAATATATATTCTTAATCAAATTACTTAACCTCTTTTACTTTTAGTTTTCTCATCTGAAAAATTGGGATGATTACATAATAAATTGATTGTTAAGAGGATTATTATTAATATTATTAAATTAAATACTAAGTAAAAAATGCCTAATATTTGTATTGGTTCACAGTAAGGACCCAATAACTAGAGATTTATATTATTTTTACTATTAAACCTCAAGTATCCATAAAACCTAAACTGAAATAAGAAGCCTCAACCTCTTGCTTTAAATTGGAGTTGAACATTTCTTTTTTCCCTTCTCTTTCTCCCTCCTTCCCTTCCTTTTTTCCTTTCTTCTTTCCTTCCTTCCTTCCTTCCTTCCTTCCTTCCTTCCTTCCTTCCTTCCTTCCTTTTATCCTTTCTTCCTCTCTCTATGCCAAGGTTTAAAGAAAAGAGTAGACTTTGATTGCTTAGACAATTGTAGCATTACCAAAAATAATGTGCTAAATTAAATATTATGAAGAATGAACTGAAGCAGAAAAAGACTACAGACAATGAGACTCATTAAGAGTCTATAATTATCACCATTATCAGTGGAATTTCCTAACATGGCTGATGACTCTTATCTAACTGGTCTTCACAGTTAGATGTCTTAGTGTCATGAGTCATCATAAACTTAATCCCTTTTTCCACTCCAACCATCTAGGTATTTATTGAGTTCTGACCACTTAACTTCTTTTTTTCTTACTTTGAGACAGTCTCACTCACTCAAGTTGGAATACTGTGGGATGACCATAGTTCACTGCAGCCTCAACATCCCAGGATCAAGCTATCCTCCCACCTCAACCTCCTGAGTAGTTGGGACCACAGGTGTGTGCACTACCACACCTGGCTAATTTTATTATCTTTTGCAGAGATGGAGCCTCACTATGTTGCCCAGGCTGATCTCAAACTCCTGGACTCAAGTGATCCTACTGCCTCAGCCCCCGCAAAGCACTGAGATTACAGGAATGAGCCGCTGTGCTTAGCCCCTTTAACTTCTTAAACGTCTCTAAAGTCTCTCCCCTTATCTCCATCCCACTGACCTTGTGCACCCCTTGCATGGAGTCCTGTAAGGGCTTTCTAAGTATCTCCTGCTGTTTCTCTCAAGTCTTCCCATCCAGTTTGTACACTGTAGTCAAAGTGATTTTTAGGAAGGAAAAGCATAATCAGGGCCATCCTCTGTTAACTTGATGACTCCTATTGCCCTTAGAGTTAAGGCCAAATTGTAACCTGGCATAGAAATTGCTTTGTGAAGGACCTTGTATGTCTCCATAGTTTGGTCTAACACTTTGCCATGCACTGCTTATGCTCACGGTTGCTGTCCTCACATTCCTACTCTTCACCTTACATTCTGTGTTCATGCCAACGTTGGCAAGTCTCCCCGATTAGAACATGCCTTCTTCCCTCTCTGCTTCATTATTACTTTTTAGTGAAGGCCTGTCTCCTTTGTGACTCCTCTCTCATGTAGAGATAGGGAGGACTTCCTCTGTGTTCCATCGGAATCTTATATATCACTTCATCATGACATTAATTGTGCTGCATCTCAGTGTATGCACATATTAGTTCAAAGGGCAGAAATAGAGACTTCTTTGACACTTGAATAGCTGTGTAACCTTGATTTCTTTGTCTCTTAAATTGAGATAATACTTAAGTAAAGCAATTCAGAAACAGAAGTCAAATACTGCATGTTCAAACTTAGAAGCAGAAGATAGTGTGTATGCATGGACATAAAGTGTGGAATAATAGACACTGGAAACTTGGAAGGATGGGAGGGTGGGAAGGGAATAAGGTATGAAAAGTCACTCAATGGATACAATGTACACTATTTGGGAGATGGTTACACTAAAAGGCCAGACATCACCAGCACTCCATATATCCATGTAGTGAAATTGCACTTGTACTCCCTTAAATTTATACAAATTTTAAAAAATTGAGATAATACTGTCTGTTTCCTAGGGTTATTGTGAAGACTAGAGCAAATACACAGTAAATGCTTAAAATAACCGATAATGGTAAAAAAAAAAAAAAAAAAGTTTATTATTATGCCCTCTAGTTCCTTCAATTCCAATATAGGCATGACCTAGATTTGGGTGTCCAAGATTTTCATCCCAGCTGATAAATCATTCTTCACCAGCCCTCACTTAAGTCTAAATGAGATCAAGGATCAGCTTCAATGACTCCCGTCTTCCAAGAGGTCCCTAATCACAGCAGGAAGAGCTCTGTCCCTCCTCTATGCTTCAGAAGCAGTTTGTCCCTGTTGCTCCCTTTCTCCTATATTTTGACCCCTAAATTAAAGTCATACCATACAAATTCCATTTCATCACAAAAACATATGTTCCCAAGGGTCCATCCTGGACTGGTCATCTGTGCTTAACTCCTTTCTTCAATATCCAGAGCAGGGCCCAAGCATAGACTCAGGACTCTGGCTTCCCTCTTTTCTGGTTTCCTTTGAATATTGGCAATATAGAGGGCCTATGGCCATGAACACTGAAAAGGCACAGTGGCTCCAGTGAATAAATCTGCCTTGGCATGAGGACCCAGGGTTTCATTTCTCTGCTTTGGGATAGATATAATGGGAGTTACTGATTCCAAAACCATTCACTGCTGTGGTCTGGGAACTGAGGATGTCACCAACACCTGAAGAAGAAAGTGTTTCTGAAAGCAGCAGAGGCAAAAAAAAAAAAGTTTGAAATCAGCATGGCCTGAATTCCCATTGGCAACAACAGAAAAGAAACTCACCCCAGAGGCAGAGGGTCCAAGAAGAGCTGACAACAAGACTGGTGATTGGTAGAACCGTGCTTTTTCCCTTTATACGGATCTTGAAGGATGGGTCGGATTCTGAAAGGCAGAAATGTTGCCTTGCAACTCCATTTTGATGTAGCATCTATTTACTCTTCCTGCCTCTATTTCCGTCTCGTTTACTCCATTCTTATTGCATAGTTCTCCAGAGCAATGAGCTTGGGAGTGAAGGACCCTTAAAGGCATGGTTTGGATGTTGCTTTGCACTTAGCAAACTATTATTCAACCTTCATCATCGTGGCATTTTTAATTTTCCTGATCTGCCCCCGAAATGCTCAGCAAATGAGTAACCAACGTGTTCATGCTTCAATGATTTTTAAAACTCTTTAAAGATTGTGCAAGTGGAAACTTTTTAAACTAAACAACTAATATTACAATAGTAAGTATTTTCTCCTCTGAAAATTGAGCTGAAATAGATAGGAAGGCAAATGGGAAAACTGCTAAATCATTCAGGTTTTATTAAGCAGTCAGCATCCTAATCCCAAGGATTAATCATGTATTTAGTAATATCCTCTATGAGTGAGACTGTGTATGAACATTTGGATAAATGTAGAAGGAAGTGAATACATGTGCACCAACAAGGTAGGCCTTGACTTCTTATAAATTCTGCAGTTTTTAAATAATCCTTTATGTAAGAAGACAGGAATGTAAGAATGAAAGATTGCTTTAATTTAAACCTGTAAAATAAGCACATACTAGAAAGAATATGCTTCTTCCTCTCCAAATTTTAAAACCTGGCCATGGCCACATTCTGAAATATTAGTTTTTGAAATGATATAAGGTAGCTAAAAGTAAATTATAATTTGCAATCTTAATAAGGTAAGGTTACACCAGATTTTCTCCCTCCACTTTTTTTTTTCTTTTTTTCTCCTTCCTTTTCATTTTCCTTCCTTCCATCTCTCCCTGGCTCTTTCCCTCTTTATCCAAAAATTTTATTTTGAGCACTATATTAGTTTAGGGCTGCTATAACAAAATACCACTGACTGAGTGGCTTAAATAGCAGAAATTTATTTTCTTATAGTTTTGAAGGCTAGAAGTTTAAGATCCAGGTGCTGGCAGGTTTGGTTTCTTTTAGACCTCTCTGTTTCAGAGAAGGAGTGGGTATATGGCTACCGTCACGCTGTATCCTCACACAGTCTTTCTTTCTTTAAGCATGTATCCCGGGCATATTTGAATGCCCTAATCTCCTTTTATAAGGATACTAGTCATACTGGATTAAGGCTCACCTTAAAACCTCATTTTAACTAATCATCTCACCAAATATAGTCATGTTCTAACATACTAGAGGTTACAGCTTCAATATGTGAATTTTGGAAGGACACAATTCTGTGCATAACAAACACCTAGACAATGTCCACAATTTAAAAGGTCATATAATTTTCTTTCTTATTGCTTCTCTGTTTGTCTTCTCTCGACAATTTTCCAAGAGTTTCTTCATCTCAGAATCTTTTGATCATTTAAGATCTTTCCAAATAACTTTTTAGTCTTTCTTCTCTGCCTTATACACAAACTACACTACAGATTTATCACACTTGTTTTTGTTACCCAATGCCTGGGGATATTTACTCTAAATAGGTTTGAATGAATGATTTCTAATAACCACAACCATAATTTGACCTATTGCGATCACCAGTACTATTGCTATACCACTACCATAACCATTACCACTACCCCAACTTCTGCTTCTCCTTCTCCCCTCTTTCCTGCTATGATGATAACATTTCCTAGAGATGTCAGACCCATACATGCAAAACATCTAGTATTGTCTGGATATGGTAGCCAAAATTGCTAGTGCCTTTCCTGTAAAATGAGTAAAATAAACAAAAATCTGGAGACAATTATCTCCCTCTCTTTTCTTATTCCTCCTTTGTTTTGAACTTCCTTGACTTAAGAAAAAGGTTATTTATTATACTTTAGTTTCTAGGCCTGTGGGAAGCTTTGTCCAGCCCAGAGATGCTAAGCTATTTTCAAGAGCCCTGCCCCTTTTCCTTCTCCAGACCTCTCCAGGACAATTACCCGCTGCATTCAGAAGAACAGGGGCACATTCCACTGGCTGGTGAGCTCAGGCACTTGTGACCCTGGTGGCCTTGATTGACTTGGCAAGGAATTAGCCACCCCACCAGCAGCCCCCACCACAAACCTCAGAGCTGCCCTCTTTTCATTGTCCTTTTTTATTAACTGTCTCCTTACTGGTGGAACCCGGGTTGAGTCAGTGTTTTTGTGTTCTAATGGATCTATCTGAATTGGAAGGAGATGCTGCTTTCCAAGGAATCAAAACTGATTCTGTTCCTTCAGGAGCTTTTTAACTAGGGGGGGGGGGGGGGGGGGGAAGCCTCAACACAGCTCTGCCTCCTTCCCTCCCATTCTCTCCCTTTCTTCCTCCCTCCCTCCCTCTTTCCTTTCCTCCCTTTCTTCCTCTCTCTCCCTCCTTTTCTCCCTTCCTCCTTTCCTCTTCCTTCCACCTGTCTTCTTTTTCCTTCCTTCTCATCTTTATCTTTTCCACTTTCTTTCTTTCCCTCCTTCCTTCTTTTTGCTACTTGTTCTTCATCTCCAGTTTCCTGCTATTTCTTTGTTTTTTTTTGTTCTTCTTTCATTATAATTGTTTAAAACCTAAGTTAATGAAAATATTCTAAGTTATGGATTAAATAATGCTTCAGACTGAAACAAAGGGAGGCTTCTATACTTATGTTTAGGTTTGTTATAGATGCTATGCTTATTGTTCATGTATATTCATATATATATATAGCTGAATCAGTAGTAAGTAGAGTTCAGAATATCTTCCATGTTTTTCCTAATCGTTTAGTGTATATTTTTTCTCTTTTTAATTATGCTACTTTTTTATTGATTCCTTATCTGTCCACCGAAGCTACCTGAGGACAGAGCTCATATTTCCTCAATTGACCTTTTAATATTATATATTTAATTAATGGAGTTCCTACTACAGAACCACCTTGCCTTCTAGGAGGCTGTGGCATATCAATGTATACTAAACGGGGGAACTGCCTTTGCTTTAATTTTACTTGTGTTTTTTTCTTTTGCATAAATATACAAGAGAAAGATTGGTCTAAAGCTTTCTGCATTTGATTTGTTTGTTATCAGGGCACTGCTTCTGAAACTATTTTTCTCCCATATGGAACGTTTTTCAAATTACTGAAATGACTTGTCTTTAAAAATTTGAATCAGTTCATCTGTCTCTGGCATTTTTCAGAGCTACAATTAGTGATGCGCTGGTAAATGTTTAATAACTGGCTGTCAGCAGAAGTGGGGAGTCCCTGATTTGTTACATGTACTGACTTCCACAGTGTAAAGATTTCCACCTTGGCTGATACCAAGCTTACTAAGGGGATGCCATTGAACTTAGAGGTGGAAAGAGATGTGCACAATCAGCTTAACAAACGCAATCAGCTCTAGCCCACAGCTGGTTATAGATCTTTGACAACCTCTCAATTTTGTCAATTGCTTAGGTTTTCTATCTCCTATGGTGTCTATTTTAGTATTCATTAGAATACTATTTTCTTGGAACAGTACTCATTTCATCTAGATGTTTACATACATTGTTTAGTCTTCTGAAGTTCTTTTTAAAAGTACTTTTATTTTCCCAGTATCTTCGACACCCACTCTCCCTGCCCTTTCCATTTCAAATGGCGTATGTTTTCTCTCTTTAAATTTGTCAGGTTAACTAGAGTTTCTGTAATTTTTGACTATTTCCTTGCTTCTCTTGTTAATTTTATATTTGATATTTACTTGTCAATGCTATTGTCTCTCCATTTTTTAATATATTTTCTCTGCCTATCTTTATTTTATAATTTTATAATGTATATAAATTTATCTTTATAAAGTAACAGGGGTAAAGAATATATAATAAGTAAATGGAATGCATTATTATTATGTAAAAACATTTGCCCAATAAAATATTATTTACTATATACTGGTTTTAGATACGCTAGCAATTTTATTAAAAATTTGAACCAAGCTCATTAACTATAGAAAATACTCTATACTTTTTATAATACAATCAAAACCTGCTATGTGTTTGTGTTTCTGCAATCCTGCAGGGGTTGTTGAAAGACATTATTTAGATATTTCCTTTGTTTCATCCATGCCAGTGCCTATTCCTTCTACTCACAGCTGCTTGTGTCCACACTGAGTCTCCTGTGATTTCAAAATCCCTTGTTTCTAACCAATAACCTCATTAAAAACAGATTCCCTCTAATCATTCTTCTGTCTCATTATGGGGTACCTCCAAGTCACCTCCTAGGATAGAAAATATAATTTCCTTATGGTCATGACCTGAGCTGCCTGAGAAGGCTTGTGTTAAGTCTCATCCAATGGGTTACCTTTCCTTTTCTTCTATGATGCAGAAACTCTACCAAAAATTTAGGTTTGTGAAAGAGCCATATTTCCTGCAGATAGTTTGAATAATTGGATTGATATGGTTTGGCTGTGTCCCCACCCAAATCTCATCTTAAATTGTAGTTTCCATAATCCCTACATGCCATGGGAGGGACCAGTAGCAGGTATGAACCATGGGGGCAGTTACCTCCATGCTGCTGTTCTCATTATAGTGAGTGAGTTTTCAGGAGACCCGATGGTTTATAAGGTGCCTTTCCTCCTTTTGCTTGCACTCCACCTTGCTGCCACCATGTGAAGAAGGACGTGCTTGCTTCAGCTTCTACCATGATTATAAGTTTCCTGAGGGCTCCCCAGCTATGCTGAACTATGAGTCAACTAAATTTCTTTCCTTTATATATTACCCAGTCTCAGATATGTCTTTATTAGCAGTGTAAGAACAGACTAATACGTGGGTCAATGTCTTTTAGAATATGTGGATAACGCAGAGATTTGCATTAAGCATTTGATATTTACTCAACTTGTTTTTTGAGCAATATGTATTAAGGACAATTTTGGGTCAGCCCATAGAGGGCAGGTGGTTAACATGGGCCATTGTTCAGAGTGGTATGAGTATGGAGTCCAAGTAAAAAGTGATTATGGCAGAGGATAAAGGAGAAATAAAGGCATTTTGGTTGAGTGCCTACTGTGTGCCACAACCTATATTCCTTCATGAAGTGCTTTGAACAACCCTACAAGGTAGGCATTCCTTCAAAATGGAGGTTCAAAAAAGCAAAATATCTTTCCCAAAGCCATACAGCTAGGCAGTAAGAGAAGCAAAATTCAAAGTATGACTCCAGAATTTGTACAGTTTTACCAGACTCTACTGCCCCTTTTTTGCATAGTACAGTCCTAGGTAACTTGCATTTTAATTCCTCTTGTCATGCAGCATCCATGTTGTGAGTTCTATGGACGTCTTGGTTTGTTTAATACACATAATTCTTAGGAATACCTTTGAACTAAATAAGTAGCACTCAATGACTACCATTCACGACAGTGATAGTTGTTTTGTTCTGCTTTGCTTCTATTATTATTAATATCAACACTTTAATAGATATCATTTAGAAACTGTCCTACACAACCCTATGCTTTTAAATGCTTGCAGTCTCAGTCACTATGAATGCATAGGTTAAGAATCTTATTCAAGCCCCCCATCCCAAAGCATCTGATCTTACTCTACCAATGATTAGCATGGTAATTCTCTAACCTATCTCAAGACATGAATACATGACCTGATTCTAACTTTTTATGTTATCAGAGCTGCCTTTTCTTGGCTGACACCCATCCTCAGCTGCATACTCAGCTGACCTCACAGTCCCCAGATGGAGCACCTGAAACTATCATCAAAGTTGCTGGACAGAGCCTCAGAACCCCTTTTGCAGTATCATGACATTTTTTTTCCCTCAGTGGAGTAACAAATGAACAAATAAAAAAGCAAGAGAACAAAGAAATAAAGAATAAATGAAGAAAGGAAGGAAAATAAAAGAATTAAAGAAATGAAAAGAGAAAGAAGGAGGAAGGCAGGAAGGGAGGGAGGGAGGGAAGGAAGGAAGGAAGGAAGGAAGGAAGGAAGGAAGGAAGGAAGGAAGGAAGGAAGGAAGGAAGGAAGGAAATAAATTAACACAGATATTTTGGGAGTTACCATCCAAAATCTCCTGGGGTCTCTCTTTTACTTTTTGATAACTGCTGTTTCATAATTTTACTGTTATTTCTTATAGAGCTAGATTAAATAGATACTGTCACATTTCTCCTGAATTTCAAAACAAAGTGAAGTATACAATCCCTACCTTCAGGGAACTTTCACAGATTTTTTTTCGGTGACAGTTACTTTGGAATGCTGCTCAGCTCTCAAAGCCTCAACCCTTAAACAAATTTTTTGATAATTGGATTAAGCTACCATCCCACTTCACTCAGAAACCATATTTATACTATAAGATCCAGGCCTCTGGCATACTTGAGTAAGCTAAGTGGTCACTTACAAGGGAGGGGAAAGAGGGCAAATTTGCATTTTATGTGTGACTAGAAATGAAGCACATAAAACTGCATTGTGATACTTTCCTGCAGTGTAGACTGCAAAGATCAGAGAAAGGCAAGTACAGAGAGAAAAACGATAGGTAAGACATTCATAGAAAACCAGAAGTATATCTCCTAAAGCCTTCTCATAAATGGGCTTAGACCCTTCCTGAGGTTCTCTTGCATCATTGCCCTTGGGGTTCACTTTATCCTACTTGTATTAGGCTTGACTGAGCAGCGTCTTCTTTCTTGCAATTATTGCTGTCTATACCCCACTATTGAGAGGCAGCATGACATACTAGAATTATGACCAGCTATGCACCAAAATGCCTAGAATTGAATCTCACCTCCAGCACTTAGTAGCTGTGGTCTCTGAATAGTGTCCTCCAAATATATCCAGATCCTAACTACAGGAACATGTGAATGTTTTCTTACATGACAAAAATGTAAGGAAATATAATTCAATGTTATTAAATTAAAAATATCGAGATAGGGAGTTTATTCTAGATTATCAAGGTGGCCCGAAATATGATCATTAGAAGAAGGAAATGGGGAGATTTGACACAGAAGAAGAAGTAGGAGATGTGACAACAGAAGCAAGAGGCTGGAGTGATGCAAGGAAGGAGCAAAGGCCTGCAGCAGCCTCCAGAGCTGGAAAAGGCAAGGAGACAAGCTCTCTGGTTGAGTCTCCAGAAGGAACCAGCCATGCCAACATCTTGACTTAAGCCCATGGAAATTGACTGCAGCCTTTTTGTGTCCAGAACTGAGATAATACATTTTCATTGTTTTAAGCCACCAAGTTTCTGGTAATTCGTTATAGCAGCAATAGAAAACTAATACAGTAGCTTTGTAACCTTGGACAAGTTTTCTAACCATTCTCTGTTTTAATTTTATCATCTGTAAGGTGGAAAAATGCATACTTCATCACATGGCTGTGAGAGTCAATGATTTAGTCTGTTTTCTGCCATGTGGAAGGCACTAAATAAGCATTGTATTGTTCAACGCTTGTATACAACACAGTTTTAGTCACATCTTTAGTTAGTAGTTGAGTCAGAACTTCTACCCAAGTTTTTTATTACGAATCTACTACAAGAAAGTTGTAAAACAGAAATTAAAACACAAAACAAAAAACACATCAGTTAATATATCAAATGTGATTTGAGCCCACATTTCTTAGGCTTTCCTTTAAAAGTGATCACTAAAAGAGGAAAATTTTATCCTTTTGGCTACTCTGCATGAGCAAAAATTCAATTTCTTTTCTGCTAAAAGATACATAGATATCTCAAAACTCTCTCATTTATGTTTTATCCACTCAATTTGTACATTATTATTTTTAGCTCCCATATTTTACTTTCTCAAATCCACTAACTGGTAATCTTTCTAAAGAGTTTTACTTTCCTCTATTTAACTTATTTTGTAGAGATCAATTCAATTCAACCAACTTTTACGAAGCACCCATATGCTTACAGACGGCAACTCAGTTATTCATGTATCCATTCATGCACCCATCTATTTGCCCACCAGTTATCAATTTAGCAGGCAAGTATCTGTGAATAGTCACTGAATAGTAATATTTTTATATGCAGCAGACCCCTAGTGCAGATGACAAGTTGTAGTCTCTGCCATGGAGGGCTTGCAGTTGACTTTTGGAGTCATTTGCATGATCAGAACCTTCAAAGAAATGTGACAAAGACAGTAATCGAGGTTTGACCAGAGAGTGAAGTAAGGTGAGGTGGAGGGGTGGCTAGATCAGGCAGAAAGCATGAATTGTAAGAAAGAATTCACAGAGGAAATGTGGGGCTGAGGTTATGAGGTGTAGGGAGAATAAACTGGAAAGAAAAAAGCCTTAAATAAAAGCTTTAGAAACATTAAAACGAAAAGATGATATGGATAGATGATATGGATAGATTAGACATGGTATTTGATAACATATAGTCAAAGTCAAAGAAAATGTCTTTTTTTCTCCCAGGCAAGAATATAGATTGTCATTTGATTGTCTAATGGAAGTAATTTAGAAGAACATACTAGGATATGCTGTTTATCACAGTGGACAGCTTTTTGAGATCTGATGTATACATTCTGACTTTTTTTCTTTCTCCTTCTTTTGTCTGAAACATTACTGACAGTTACTGCTATAGTCCAGCACTCTCGAAGTTGACATATGCTGAGTGACAGATCTAAGATAAGAGTAAAATACATTTGAATGGGCCGATTAAAGAAAAATGGGAAAGGGATGAAATTACAGATATATAAAGGTGTATCTTTAAAGCTCTTTGGGGGACACATTGCTAATCAGGAATTGAACTATATAGAGGCTTGAAAAGTTGTAATGCAGAAACCTTTCTGGGATGAAATCTCTTTCTAGTGTATAGCAATTTAATAAGAAGTCAAATAAAATCCATTTTAAAGTGTTGGTTCCATTTGGTATGAAGGAGAATTTTCAAGAGATTTTCAAATGTCTGAATGAACAGTAATAAACCCAACAGGGCCAAGGTGGGGTGTCCAGTTGGACACGTGGTATAAAAGCTATCTTTGGAAACTCATGATCCACAATAGTACATTCTGTTCCCATTAATTTCTGACAAATGGAAGCTATCTGCAACGAAATTACACTGACATGAATCAAGTCAATCATAGTGTGCGTTTACTTATAACCTAAAAATCTAATAGGTACTATCACTTTACAGTCATTGAAACACACAAGTGAGTGCACACACTGACACTCCACACATGAATATTTATAAAGCATACACAACTTCAATTCTTATTTTATCAACTTCCCAAGTAATATTAATTTGCTCTAATAAAATTAATTTGTTCAATTATTTAATTGTTTTAGAAGCCATAGTAACTACCACATATAGTATTTGTTGGGCCTAAATATTGTCCTGTTCTCCAGAATTATTAGACTCTTAGTATATAGGAATGATAAATTGCTAAGAATTTGCCTCTGCACTCCTGGTTATAGCTGACTGATTTTGGGGTAGATGCCTGACCTTAACTAGGCCAGCAAGAGGGTCTCTACTTGGAAGTGGGAGAGTGGTGGGGGAGACCCAGAGGACAAGCTCATTCAAGCATTCAAGTTCCTCAGAATGCCTGTTTCAGAATCCTGGAACCCCAACCCTTTGATGGCTCACTCTGCAGAATAGTCTGCAAATGGCAATTTGCTAAAAGCAGAAACTACAGTTGCCCTGACACTTCTAAATAAAGGTAGCAACACATCCCTACTGAACGTGCAGGCACCCAGACTACTCCATAAAGATAATTAAAACTTTTTTTTTTTTTGATAGAAAGCTAACATCATTTTCCTTGCATCAAAACTGCCTTTCCACATCTTTTACCATCTTCAGAATTTACCTGTCACATGTTCCGTTCTTGAGGCCCTATAATAAACACTGTGGTATCATAAGAACTATATTTGGTCTTTGTTCTCAGGTCCTAGCACTGAGAGGTTAAAACCCTTGGAATTTCCTGATAGGAGGGTATTTTTGTTATTCATAAAGAGCCTCTTTTTAATCACACCTGGGATTATTCTAATGAGGTGACTTAGGGTGGGGCACCTAGATAGTCTCAGGAAGGAGGTTGGGCACTTAAAAGATTAAGCATATGATTAGAAGGTGGGAAGTTTCAGCCCTGCATCCTTACTTCCGGGAGCAGAATGGATCTGGAGATAGGGTTGTATAAACCCTTGACCAAAGATGTTTGGAGAGCATTCAGGTTGGTGAACACACAGAGTACTGGAAGGGTGGTGCACCCAGGGAGGGCATGGAAACTGTGCAGCCTCTCACCCCCATAGCTCACCCCATGTATCCCTTTCATGTGGCTACTGCTGAGTTGTATCTTTTATCATAAACCAGTACATGTAAGTAAAGTGTTGCACTAAGTTATGTGAGCCCACTAGAAAATATGGAAACTGAAGAGGGGTTTGTAGAAACTTCTGATTTATATCTGGCTGGTCAGCAATACAGGTGGCCTGGGACTTGTGACTAGTGTCTAAAGTGAAGACAGGCTTGTGGAATGGAGCCCTTTAATTTGTGGAACTGGTTACTTCAGGGAGATAGTCTCAGAATTGAATTGAATGTTAAACACCTAGCTGGTGTTTGAGAATTGGAGAGAGGAGTGGTATCAGCGAAAACAGCCCAGAAACGCTGATACAACATAAAGAGTTCATCAATTTGGATTGTGATTAAGCTAACATTTTTTCTGGTGATAAAAATTCCTGAAAATTTGCTAAATACTTTTTATTACTTTTGTAGGTTTGGTCCTCATAACTAGCTATCGCTGAGGTATAGTATCCTCATTACATCATTGAGGATACTGAGTCTCAAAAAGTAAGAAGTATAGAAGTGAGGCAGCATAGGTTGTCAGTGACCACATCCTTGGGACACAGTAACAGTGCTGACCATACAATTAACTCAATAAGCCTCAGCATTTGCAGTGTTGTGAAGTTCATTCAAGCAAAGTTGTCTTCAGTAGGGAATTTCCCCCATAAACTGCATGCACACTTTCATTTTACCTGTCCTTAAATTGACCCTTTGTTCAGTATAATAGTAGAAAACACGCTCTTGGGTGGATATTACAGGCCAAAAGAGTGAGAGTGATGATCAACTCAGTATACCACTGGAGGCTATATGAGCAAACAGCAAACTGTTCTCATAAAGGCAGAATGTTGGCAAACAGACAAACTGCATGTCACCCAGGAGGAATGCTGAGGGCATTCATGCCCCACGTGCAGTGTTGCCTGTGATTAGGTAAATTTGAAACCTGTTAGTAATAATATGAATCTGTGATCAATTAAGCAGCTGACCAATTGTTACCTCCTCCTCCCTGCTCTTGTTACCCAACAAATACGAAGGGCTGTGGAAGCTCAGTGGCTGCCTTTGCTCACTAGAAGCAGGGAGCTCTCTTCTTCCCCAGTTCCCCTTCCTTTAAGATGGTTTCTTTTGTCTTAAGTTTTCATTTCTGCATTCATCCCTTCTTTCAGTCTCATGACAACAGTCTCAAGTAGTAACAGTAGTAACTGTCATAGTGACAGTCTCTAGTAGTAATTGTACAAGTCTGCCACAGGTGGAGATTTAAGATACTAATGAGACATACGACGTATGAACAAGCATGTGCAGTTACTGTGCTTGTGCATCCAGAAGACCACCCAGAACACGCTTACGAGAAATGCCTCTTCCCATCCCCTTATGAATAGTTATTTAAGACTCCCATAAAGGTAGTCTCCCTAGTGCCAGTCTTGGCTGGCTCATCCTTATGACCAGCCCACCCTGAATCCTCTTTCTAAGGGTGCACTATCTATTCTGTACTTAACTTTCAAAGTATTTTTTTCTATTTTGCAATAAATTATGTTGCATCTCCTTTCCTGTGTGTCTCTCGTTCGAATTCTTTTAAACTAAGAAGACAAGAACCAAGGTGTTACAATGACCATCAGTAGACGGACAACCTACCACCATGACAGGAACACTGTAACTTTTCCAGTTTCTGAGGTTACTTAAAAATACGGGCATACTTCAATTTATTATGTCTCATTTTATTGTTCTTCACAGATAATGCGTTTTTTACAAATTGGTTTGTGGCAACCCTGCATCAAGCAAGTCTATAAGTGCCATTTTTTCAACACTATGTGCCCACTTTGTGTCTCTTTGTCACATTTTGGTAACACTAACAGCATTTCAGACTTTTTCATGGTAATTATATCTGTTGTAGTGATCTGTGATCAGTGAACATGATTTTTTTTTATTATACTTTGAGTTCTAGGGTACATGTGGACAACGTTCAGGTTTGTTACATATGTATACATGAGCCATGTTGGTGTGTTGCACCCATTAACTCGTCATTTACATTAGGTATAATGATCTTGATGTTACTGTTGTCATTGTTTTTCAGCACCACAAACCACACCAATATAAGATGGCTAATTTAATAAATGTGTGTGTTTGGACTGTTCCACTGACAAGCCATTCCCTCATCTCTCCCTCTGCATAGGCTTCCCTATTCCCTGAGGTGCAAGAATTGAAATTAGGACAATTAATAACCCTACAACAGTTTCTAAGTATTCATGTGAAAGGAGGAATCTTTCATCTTTCATATTAAATTAAAAGCTAGAAATGATTATGCTTACTGAGGAAGGTAGGTTGAAAGCTGAGATAGGTTGAAAGCCAGGCCTCTCATGACAGTTAGCAAAGTTGTGACTATAAAGGAAAAGTTCTTAAAGGAAATTATAAATGCTACTCCACTGAACACACAAATGACAGAAAGTAAAATCATCTTATTGCTGATATGGAGAAAGTATTAGTGGTCTGAATGAAAGATCACGCCAGCCATAGTATTACCTAATCCAGGGCAAGGCCTTAACTCTCTTCAATTCTATGAAGTCTGAGAGAAGTGAGAAAGCTGCAGAAGAAAAGTTTGAAGTTAGCAGAGTTTATTTCACAAGGTTTAAGAAAAAAAGCCATTTCCGTAACCTAAAAGTGCAAGGTGAAACAGCAAGTCTTGATAAAGAAGCTGTAAGTTATCCAGAAGATCTAGCTAAGATCTACATAAGATTGGTAAAGATGATGACATTAAACAACAAATGTTCCTCTAGGCCATGTAGAAAGAACTTTCATAGCTAGAGAGGAAAAGTCAATGCCTGGCTTCAAAGGATAGGCTGACCCTCTTGTTAGGAGTTAGTGAAGCTGGTGGCTTAAATTTGAAACCAATGCTCAATCTGCCATTCTGAAAATTTTGAGATATGTAAGAATTATGCTAGATATACTCTACCTGTGCTCTACAAATAAACAACAAAGCCTGAAAGAACAACTGTTTACAGCATAATTTACTGAATATTTGATATGCCGTGTTTCATATACAGCTTAGAAAGATTCCTTTCAAAATGTTACTTGTCACTGACAATGCACCTGGCCACCCAAGAGTTCCGATGGAGATGTACAAGATTAATGTTCTTTTCATGCCTACTAACACAATATTCAATCTTCAGCTCATGGATCAAAGAGTAATTTTGACTTTCAAGTCTCATTATTTAAGAAATACATTTAATAAGGCTATAGCTGCCATAGATTGTGATCCTTCTAATGGATCTGGGCAAAGTCAATTGAAAATCTTCTGGAAAGGATTTACCATTTCAGGTGCCATTAAGAACATTTGTGATTCATAGGAAAAGGTCAAAATATCAACATTAATAGAAGTTTGGAAGAAGTTGATTCCAACCTTCATGGACGGGTTTAAGGGGTTCAAGACATCAGGGAGGAAGTAACTGCAGATGTGGTAGAAACAGCAAAACAACTGGAATTAGAAGTGAAGTCTGAGAATGGAACCGAATTGCTGCAATCTCATAATAAAACTTTAAAGAATAAGGAGTTGCTTTATATGGATGAGCAAAGTAAGCGGCTTCTTCAGATGGAATCTACTCTCGGTGAGGATGTTGTGAACATTGTTGAAATGACAACCAAGTAGAATATTACATAACTTAGTTGATAAAGCCACAGTAGAGCTGGGGAGGATTGACTTTGATTTTGAAAGTTCTATCATAGGTAAAATGCTATCAAATGGCATTGCATTCTACAGAGAAATTTTTAGTGAAAGGAGTCAACTGATGTGGCAAATTTCATTGTCTTATCTTTAAAAAGTGCCATAGCCACCTCAGCCTTCAGCAACCACCATCTTGATGGGTCAGCTGCCGTCAACAGTGAGGTAAGACCCTCCACCAGCGAAATGATTATGACTCACTGAAGGCTCAGGTGACTGTTAGTATTTTTAGAAATATTTTAAAATTAAGGCATACCTTTTTTTTTTTAACATAAAGCTATTGCACACTTAATATACTACAGTGTAGTGTAAACATAACTTGTATATGCACTGGGAAACAAAAAAGTTTGTATGACTCTACTTATTGCAATATTCACTTTATTACAATAGTCTGTAACAAAACCTATCATACATATTTCAAGATATATCTATGTATGTGTATGTTTGTGTATAGATTTTTATTATACATATATCATATGTCATTTTCTCAGCTTTTATATATTTTATTATCTTTGCAAATATTATTATTATTTTATACTGTACCAAAGTTGTTTCTACCCATTACTTTGCATGATTTTCTCCATACCCTCCCCCAACCTCACACACGTGCATTAGGCAGTAATTAAGATTATTTTTGCTGTACTTAATAGATAAGAAACTGGAGCTCAGAAAATACGGTTGACTCTCAAAATTATAAAATTGAAAGGGCTGGAGTCGAAACTTGCATTTGGAACTTCTTCTTCTCAAGCATGGTCCTTCCTCTGACATAATCTATATATTTTCTTCTAGATCATTTGTTCTCTATACTCACAATCTATTATGGGAATATGACTTGAACAGAGTGACTATTAATAACATAATGAACATGTACATAAAGGGAGGGTTGGAAGAGAGTCTAGAAAGAGTACAGATCTGGAACCAGGATGCTAGACTAGTTAAGGGCCCCTGGTTGTGGAGTCAGATGGACTGGGATTAAATCTTGACTTGTCCACCAACTATCAACTTAAGTTTATTATCTTCTTTAAATCTTAGTTTCCTTATCAAGAAAATCATAATAGATATAACTTGTAGGACTGCTGCTGCAGTGATTATATCATGTTATGAATGTGAAGCATTTACAACACTGCTGAATACAAGAGTTTCTACTATTTCTTAGCTATAATTATTATATTTTGATTATACTGGAATATGGAAAGCATGATGAGGTAATAGCCTTTGAATTCAGCTTGACGGCAAATAGAATTTGTACATATATAATAATGGTAATATCTACCATTTACTAAGTGTTAATCAAGTGTGAGCATGTTAATACACGATCATATTTAACCCCAAAACAATTATTTGATTCACTCACAACAATAAGTTATTGTTCTATTTTAAAGGTTAGAAATTTGAAGTACAGAGATATTAAATAATTTTTCTAAGGAAAAGAAATGATTCAATTTAACTGGAGGGTGAATGTATTAAAATGGTATTGATTCTTCCAATAATATATACACCTGAAGTAGGGATCTCAGGAAATATAAGGTATTCATCCAAAGAAATATGTTTTTAATGATGGAATTTATGACTCCTAAAAATTGTGAGGAAGAAATATGAAGGTGGGTATGAGGAATATGACTGAAATGTTTATTCATTCATTCATTCCACATGTTACTAAACTCCCTATCATGTGCCAAATTTCATAGGTTTTCCATGCTGGTTTAGAGTATTAAGACTTATTCTCTCTTTTCCCTATTTATTTTAAAGAATTTCAAATGTAAGCAAATGTTACAAAAATAGTTAAATAAGCACCCATATTCTTTTCATCTAGATTAATATATTAACATTTCACTGCATTTGTTTTTTCTCTCTCCCTCTGTGTACATATGTGCATATATATATATATATATATATGTATATTCACACACACACATACATTTCATTTTTGGCTGAACCATTTTAGAGTTAGTTACAGGTATGGACACACTCTACCTCTAAATACTTCTGCACATATTATCTTAGAACAAGAAGGGACTAAATAACCACAATAAAATGATCACATTTAGGAAATTGATCATCAATGATATTTTGTTATCTAATGTACTTTCAATATTCAAATTTATCCACTTGTCTCAATAATATTACTTAAAGCTTTTTTCCTAGTCCTAGATCTATTCAAGAAGTACATTGCAGTTAGTCATCATGTCTCTTTAATTCAGAAAAGTAAACCAATCCCTTTTTTTTTTTTTTTAACTCTTAAGATATTGATAGTTATGAAGAGTCCAGGTAATTTATTTTGCAGAATATCCCACAATTTGACCTGCTTGCTTTCTCATTTTTTTTTTCCATTTCTAAACATTACATAGGTGATATTGTCTCCTCATTGCATCACATTGAGAAGCTCATGGCATCAACTTGTTTAATCTCTTTATCTATAAGGAAGAGATTGGACTTTTTTTATTTTCTGAGGCAGAGTCTTGCTCTGTCACCCAGGCTACAGTGCAGTGGTGCAATCATAGCTCACTGCAAGCTTGAACTCCTGCACTCAAGTGATCCCCCTGCCTCAGCCTCCCAAGTTGCAGGGACTTCTAGTTTGTGCCACCATGCCTGGCTAATGTATTTTTACTTTTTTTTTTTTTTTTTTTAATTTTTAGTCAAAATGAAGTCTCAGTATGTTGCCCAGGCTGGTCTTGAACTTCTGGGCTTAAGTGATCCTCCTGCCTTGGCCTCCCAAAATGTGGGACTACAGGCATGAGCCATTGTGTATAGCTGAGATTGGAATTCTGAAGAATCAAATTCTGCCCCAATTTGCTGTGCTGCCTGTGCTTGGAATAAACATTTTGCAGCCATCCATACAGTAGAAATCAGAAGGTAGATATGATGATGATTCTATTCTTCATTTATGTAACTGAAGTTATGTTCATTGAATCATTCATTCATGAATGGATGGCTCTTTCATGAAACAGTTTCTGTTCATGTTGGTGAAAAATTATTTTTTATAAGTTGAGGATTTTTACATACAAGGCTGGTATTTATATGGGAAGTCTGACTTATTACTCAAGCATATTATTCCCAAAGTAGGGTGGGGGGACATCTTTGAAAATTAGAAATGGTAAGTTTAGGATGAAAAGGAGGAAATCTTGCTTTCTGTAGCAGCTATAAAGTTTATTACTTTACGTGAGTGACTGTGAACCAAGTTACTTGACTTTTCCAGCCCAGGTTGACTTATTTCAAAATGAAAGGGATAGATAGGTGATTTCTAAGGTGTCTTTCCTTTTGACATTGGGTTTCTGTCTAAATTTGTTAACATTTTAAAATACAATTTCAATGAATTCAGTGCAGACAAATGTACAAGAAGTTATTAGTCAAAACTAGCATGCTTGGAAACTTCCCCAGTGTCTTAAGCAGACATCACAGAAAAATCACAATAGGCTCAATGGTACCACTAATTCTTACGTGCTTCTGTTTATTTCGCAGTCTACTATGCATCTTTATGATTTAAATGCCTGACTCATTTTTCTAGATATGGTTACAGTTTATCCTTCTTTTCATTACTTTATCAACTTATTCTTTGGCTTTTGATCCCTACCATGTTTCAGATTTGCTCTTTGACTTTGCTGTTGTTGGCTGATAAAAGTTAAACATTTCACTACATTATTCTGGCCCAGAGTCATGCAGAATCTCAGAAGTGATGGTTTTTCTTGGCAATAGCATGAGTTCTAGGCCACAAAAGCAGTCTGATCTAATATGCCAGTCTGCATATTCTTAACTGTTAAACTCAGAGAGGTAAAAAGCACATTAACCTTTTCAGTCCTAGCATCACATTCCATATGATTCATTTCCACTTCATGGTATATTTGTGGGGAAATTGAAAGTAGATGCAATTCAAAAGGTTGCTCAAAAAGAGAGAAAGACAAATATATAGTGAGATTGATAATTTAAAATATCACTGGACTTGAGAACAGATTATAGATCCGTTTTCTGAATGTGTTTAACTGATGAGATTTATTCAATCACTTAGTCATTCATGATTCTATAATACTATAAGGATAATGGCAAAGAAAACAGATTCTGTAGCTTAACTGCTTAAATCAGACCTCTGCTATTTGCCAATAGGGTAAGTCATTTAAACTCCATGTGTTTCAGTTTCTTTTTTTTCTTTTTTTTTTTTTTTTTTTGAGGTGGAGTCTCACTCTGTCGCCCAGGCTGGAGTACAGCAGTGGCACAATCTCGGCTCACTGCAACCTCCACCTCCCAGGTTCAAGCGATTCTTCTGTCTCATCTTCCTGAGCAGCTGGCACTACAGGCATGCGCCATCACGCCCAGCTAATTTTTGTACTTTTAGTAGAGACGGGGTTTCACCATGTTGGCCAGACTGGTCTCGAAATCCTGACCTTGTGATCCACCTGCCTCAGGCTCCCAAAGTGCTGGGATTACAGGCGTGAACTGTGCCCGGTGCTTCAGTTTGTTTATTTAGAAAAATGAGAAAAATAATAGTAACTATTTCAAAGTATTGATAAGAATTAATCAGTTAATATATGTGAAATCATTTAAAACATTGCTTAGCACACAGTAAGTGCTACATAGACATTAGCTATTACTATTAACAGTTATTGATATCCTATTACATGTCTGACATAAGGAATTCTGTACACATTCTTGAAGTCAAATAATAAATCAGAGTAATATTTGATGTTCAGTAGTTAGCAGAGAATATTCATATCCACAGGATTTCTTCCTCAAAGAATAATACTGACTAAATTTATTAAATGTTTGCTCTTTGCCTAGCACTCTTTTAGATGTCTTTTATAATTTTTCTTTAGTTTTTATTTAGTTTTCATTATACAGAAAGGTTAACTCTTTGCCAAAAGTCATATAACTTGAAAACGGTAAAACCAGGATCAACCTTAGGCAGCCTGATGCCATGATTCTTTGTTCTAAATAACACTGGATATATATACATTTTTTGAGATGTGGCATGTAGTCTCTTCTTTCAATCCACACACATTTATTGGGAATATGGTACATGCTCCTAGTGGGAAGAGAGGAATCAGACATAGCTCCTGCCATCAAGGAGATCAGAGTTTCGTGATGAAGATACAAAAATGAAAATGACTATGTGTGGAATGTGCTAATAGTGATATGAGCAGGGTAAGCTCAAGGCACTAGGCAGGGTCAAAGGAAGCTTATGAAAGGAAGAGACTCTTCGGCAGTGTTAAGGCGAGTAGATGTGGAGCGACATTTGAGGCAGAAAAACAACATGTAAGAAAATGCATGATGCATTTGAGAAGTTGCAGGGTTTGGGGGCTGGTGTTTATCTGAGAGCATGTAGGAGACATGAACTAGAAGGACAAAAGGGGGTCATAAACTCACATTGTATGCTAAAGTGAGGAGTTTGACATTTATCAAGAAGGCAAAGAGCTTCTTTCAAAATATTTAACTAGGACAACGACCAGAGAAAATTTTCTTGGCAAAGATCATTATATAAAACATATTAAGAAATATTTTTTTCATGTCTTTGAATTAATCATATGTTTTAGGGAAATCATGTGTATTAAATCCTCATTTTTGGGATTTTGCATTTCAGTAGGGAGTATTATTAACACTACTTACCACTACTAACAACAACCACTATTTTTTTTTTAAGTTTACACCATGATTGTGAGGAAGACCTCACAAAAATAAGTTAAGGATTTTTACATACAAGGCTTGTATTTATATGGGAAGTCTGACTCATTACTCAAGCATATTATTCCCAAAGTAGGGTGGGGGGACATCTTTGAAAATTAAAAATGGTAAGTTTAGGATGAAAAGGAGGAAATCTTGCTTTCTGTAGCAGCTATAAAGTTTATTACTTTACTTGAGTGACTGTGAACCAAGTTACTTGACTTGTGAGGAAGACCTCACAATCATGGTGGAAGGTAAAAGACATGTCTTACATGGCAGAAGCCAAGAGAGAAAGAGAGTCAAGCAAAAGGAGTTTACCCTGATAAAACCATCAGATCTTGTGAGACTTATTCATGACCACGAGAACAGCATGAGGGAGCCTGCTTCCATGATTCAATTATCTGTCACCAGGTCCCTCCCACAACACATGGGAATTATGGGAGTTACAATTCAAGATGAAATTTGGGTGGGGACACAGCCAAACTACATCAACTATGCTTTCCTCATCACTGTGTCTCCCTCCAGGTTTATAACAGTAAATTAAACCTAATAGGCACCCAATAAATGTGTATTACATGAATGAATAAAACCTATACTAATTTAAGTGACTCATATTCATGGCCACATCCTGCTGCACCGAACTATTTTTGCAGAGCTAAACTTTGTACATGGTTAATTTTCTAAATCACACATTTCAGAAAATGCACTAAGCACATGTCATATCTAACTTTTTCAAACAATGTGGCCAGTCTCAAATTGAGAGTTAGCATTCAGATCTTTAAAAAACATTCTACTGGTGGTACAAGATGACATATCTCAAAACACTGGGTCCTGAGAAATAGTAAACCTACACCAAGCTTTACTCTCTAGAACCTAGTTCCCTCAGAACAAAGTTCATAAATTATTATTTTTTCTTTACACAGCTGCAGAGGTAAAACAAAACAAAATGCACTTACAACAAAATAAACAAAAAGTCCCAGGTTCAAATTCTACTGCGGGTACTTACTAGAGCTTCATCTTGGGCGTGAAGTTCTTCTATTATTAAATGGGAAAAATCAAGTGTTCTAAGAATGCTTCTTAATTCCTTTTAAAGCTGTGATTCAGGCATTTATTCCCAAATTTTGTATGCTTATTTTCTGTTTATGATTCCATGTGCTAAATTTGTTCTATAATATTTTACCAAGGAATCATTTTTTTTCTCTTTCTTTATTTACATTCTCCTGTTCATTCCTAAGAATTGCTTATTTGCCTGGCCCACTCAGAAATGAAGAGGTAGGTTAACACTTAGATCTTCTTATTAAAATATTTTCCTTCTCTTTCATAGATATTATCTTCTACTTCTCTTATATTAACTGCACTTCATAACTGTGTTTTACTGCAAACAAGGTCTTCTAGGAAGTACATAAGCGTTTACATTTTTATGTAAAATTTAATGCATGCAATATTGAAAAGAACTTAACCATTTATTGATTATCTTCTATGAATACAGTGCTTCCAAATCTTTAATCTTCAAAGAAATGTGACAAGGTAAAGAATTTGTCATCTTCCAGATGAGGAAAGTTAGGTTTGGGACAATTAAATAACATGCCCAAGGCAACTCAGTTAAGTGAGTGGCGTATTGAGTATTAGAAGTCAAAACTCCATGACCCCCAAAGTTGTATTGTTTGCTATACACCAGAGGTAAAATAAATAGATAGGCAAACAGCAGTTTCCAAGGACATAGATAACCCTTTGCAATTCCTTGCCAAGAGGTAAGATAGAGATAACTATTTTTATGAAAATCAAGACTTACATGGAGCTTAATTAACACAATGTTACATTTTAGAAATTATTTGACAAAAACCTAATGAAAGAATAAGGACCATTTTTTTTTGCATCTATATTTTTGTTTTCTTCTTTCTTTCTTTTTTTTTTTTGAGATGGAGTTTTGCTCTTGTCGCCTTGTCGCCCGTGCTACAGTGCAAGGGCACGATCTCGGCTCACGGCAACCTCCGCCTCCATGGTTCAAGTGATTCTCCTGCCTCAGCCTCCAAAGTAGCTGGGACTACAGGTGTGCACCACCACGCTCGGCTGATTTTCATATTTTTAGTAGAGACGGGGCTTCACCAACTTGGCCAGGCTTGTCTCAAACTCCTGATCTTGTGATCCACTTGCCTCGGCCTCCCAGAGTGCTGGGATTACAGGCATGAGCCACTGTACCTGTACCTATATTTTTCTTTTTTTAAGAAATTATTCATCCCAGTGATGTTCTTAAGTAACAATTAGTAAATAAGCATTACTTGATAAGTTAAGCTTAGAGAAAGCTTACAATGATTAAACATTTAAAAACTTGGCTAGTTTTATTCTTTGTAAGGTGTCAGAACTTGAGAGGAGATGCAGAAATACGTAATAGCAGAAATACATAATTTAATTTTCCCCAATTTATTAATCAAATAATATATTAGCTACATGGAGGGCATTTTAAAATAAATAAAATGATCTACTTGGTCATTACTATAACACAATAGTTGTTTCCATTTCTTTTTCTTGTATTTCTTTTAAGCCTCTCTCAATATGAGGTTGTGAAATCTTTATATTTGAAGTATTTGTTAAGAATAGCATACTGATGGGAACACAAGATCTTAATAAATATGATTTGATGAAAAGACACCAAAGTTCAGCTTTTGCTCCAGAGAATACAATGTAACCAGCTTTATTTGATATAGAATCATTTACACAGACTGTGGTCTCTAGTTAGAACTCATAACGGCAGAAAGAAATATTGAATATGAAGAAAAAGGCATTTTCCAATGAGATATTAAAAGATGACATAGGTTGAGAGATTGGGCGGGCGGGCGGGTGGGGGGAGCTGATTTGAAAGGGGAAAGATGAAGGATAGTTTCTAGCATGCAGAAAGATAATATCACTGTTTTGTTTTCTTAGAATATCTTTTCAACCAAAAAAGGAACATTGTGTTCATTGAATAAAGGAGTAGATAAATGAATAAAATCAGCTTTTTTTCCCCCTACAAAGCTGCAGTGGCTAAACAAAATGCACTTACAAAAAAAAAAAAAAGATAAACAAGAATTCCCAGGTCCAAATTCTACTAAGCAGGGTCACCAGTCAACACGCTGCTGTAGCCACCTACGTGATGGCAGACAACTGTTGTGGACTAGGGTGATAGCAGGGGAGATGAAGAGAAGCTTGAGAAACGGAACTTACTTGAGATTAGAAAGTTTGTGCTGGGGAAATCAACAAATTATCTTCCCGGATTGAAGCTGTACGGAAAACAAAATCAAAACCAGAGACCACGTCCAAGTTTTCCACGAATGATTACTTTGATTGGATCTAAAATGTTTGTGACCTGAACACTATTTCCTGAAGGCAAATCTGATGAGCCAAGAGACAATCAAGAAGATGACTTTGTAGGCATAGAATTTGAATAAGGGAGCTAGATGACTTGGAAGCTGACTAGCACTAGGGAACATAGCCAGATTCAGCATTCTCACAGTAAGAATGGTCTGGCCAGTAAGGTCAGGAATACTTGAAGTGCAGTGACCATACTCCTGTGCCTCTTCCTCCAGGAATCATTTCAACTTTGAGATGGGCAAGGCTGCTGCCTGAACACTCATACTCCTCCTCCTCAGTCCTTGCTGACTACCCCTGCTCTGTTTGCTTCTAAAATGTTTTTTGTTACATTCCTAGGGCTAGCAACCTTCTGTTTTTATAGTTCATTTATTATAATATAATTGTCTAGTGGAGATTCAAATTTGCCCATTATTTCCAAGGTATATAAAAGAATATAGCTACTTTTTTTCTACAAATGATCAAAATATTCTCACAAGCCTTTCTTCCCAGAGGTAGAGGGGGTCAAAAGGTGAGATTAACAATTACCACATTCTTCTTCAAATTATTTTGGGTTATTTCTCTTATCTTTCCCTTTGGAGAGACTGTGTCTTACTTTGTTTGAGCTACTATATCAAAATATCTTAGATGAGGTAATCAATAAACAACAGAAATGTACTGCTCTCAGTTCTAGAAGGCTGGAAAGTCTAAACTCAAGGCACAACAGATACCATGTGTGGTGAAGGCTTAATCTTCACAAACGGTGGCTTCCAACTGTATCCTCACATGATGGAATAAAGGAACAGGTGTCCTTAAGCCTCTACTCTAATGGCACAAATCCATTTTGTGGCCCTTATGACCTAATCACCTCCTGAAGCCCCACTTCTGAATACTATTGCATTGGAGATTACATTCAACATACATGTTTTGGGAGGACACAAATATCCAGAACATCGCAGACTGCATGACCAAATTCAAGACTGAAATAGACTAATGGTGTTGTTTCTCTCCTCTAAAGTGTCTCCTTTTCTCCCCCCTCCCCCAAATATGTTTTTTTTTTTTTTTTTTTTTTTTTTTTTTTTGAGTCTTGCACTGTCACTCAGGCTGGAGTGCAGTGGCATGATCTCAACTCACTGCAACCTCCGCCTCCCAGGTTCAAGTGATCCTCCTGCCTCAGCCTCCCAAGTAGCTGGGATTACAGGCGCCCACCACCATGCCCAGCTAATTATTTTGTACTTTTAGTAGAGATGGGGTTGCACTATGTTGGTCAAGCTGGTCTCGAACTCCTGACCTCATGATCTGCCTGCCTCAACCTCCCAAAGTGCTGGGATTACAGGCATAAGCCACTACACCTGGCCCTTCTTGATAAAGAAGGAAGTTCGTGTAACTTCATGTCAGCAAGAAAAGGAGTCTAGCTGGTGCCCTGTGTCCTTACTAGTTTCTAGCAAGTGGGGTTGGCCTGATCTCTGTGCACGCATTTTTCTTTTTAATTTAAAAAACTTTTTAAAAATGTATACGTGGGTATTTCACTTTGGTGCTCCCTGCCCCAGATCAAGTGTGAACCACTGGGTCTTCCGCATTTTTTACAGATTCATTTTTCAATACATCTCTCCTTGCTGATCTTCACCTCCTAGGTCATTCCAATGAAGCAAGGACTATGAACAGCAGCCTGCATCTTTTTCCATCTTTCCAGCCTCTCTGGGGCTCTTCTGCTATCTCCTCACCCCAGTCTCTCCTCTGGGCAGGAGAGGAGGGAGTTTGAGGGAGTCAGGCAGTATTCTTAACTTAACTGAATCTCTTTTACATCTTTCTTCTTTTGGCATTGCACCTACAACTGAAAGGTCTTTCAACTCATCTTTCCTTCTAGCTTCCATTTCTTCTCCCTTGTGGCCTCAGTCCTTTGCCTTTTTTTCATTTGTTGATTTTTTTTATTTTATTTTTTTAAGGGCAGAAGGTATTTGTGGAAAGCCTGCTTACTGATAAAATACATAAGGAGGTACTCTTTAGATACTATCACCTTTAAACAGGCCAGTCAAGGAACTAAGATAGTACTATTGTTTATCTCTTCTCTGACCTTTTATGTGTATGTGGCTGATCTTAGGGATTTACTCCCAGGAGGCAATCTCCCTTTTGTCAAAAGTCTTAGGGATACAGACTGTCTCTAAAGATAAATATATATTTAAAAAAAAAAAAAAAAAACAGAACACACACACACACATATATGAAGGAGAAGAAAGAGATAATCAATATTTTAGAAGAGTTGATGTGCTAGACACCGCTGGAAGATTCACACACATTTTCAAAATCAATAACTCACAAGAACTAAATGCAGTCCCTCTATTACAAATCTAAAAATGGAGACTGCCAAAATCTCAGGCTAATATAATTATGTATTTCCTGATGTCCCACAAGTACTCCAAACCCAAAATATCTGCTTATCTCTGCATCGAGGCTCCTCATTCCTCATGTCCCATTACAGTGAATGTCGCTAACATCCAAACAAACTCTAGGGTCAGAAAGTTTGTCATCACGCTGTACCACTTTCTTTAAGACATTCTCTTCTCTAAGCAAATACAAAGATTTTAAATTTCTACCACCTTCACATCTTCTTCTTTTTTGTCCTATTTTCTCCATCTACTCTGTGACTGGCTCGACACAGACATTTATCACTGCTCACTTCCACAATGTAATAGAATCCTAATTGGCCTGTTCTATTTCATGTTTCCTGTATTATTTCTAAAATGTAGATTTGGTCATGTCTTATCATATGGTTTGAATCTGTGTCTTAACCCAAATCTCATGTCAAAATGTAATCCCCAGTGTTGGAGGTGGGGTCTGGTGGGAAGTAATTGGATCGCAGCATTCTCATGAATGGTTTAGTACTATCCCTCTTGGTACTGTACAGTGAGTGAGTTCTTACGAGATCTGGTTTTTTAAAAGTGTGTAGCACCTCTACCTTTGCTGTCTTCGTCCTACTCCTGCTATGTAATACACTTGTTCCATTTGCCTTCTATCACAAGTAAAAGTTGCCTGAAGCCTTCCAAGAAGCAGATGTTGCCATGCTTCCTGTACACCCTGCAGAACCATGAGCCAATTAAACCTCTTTTCTTTATAAATTACCCAGTCTCAAGTATTTACTTATAGCAATGAGAGAATGAACTAATACATCAGGTCTTCACTTAAAATTCTTTAGTGGCTCTCCGTTTCCTCCTTAAGAAAGTCCAGCCTCCTCAGCATGATTTGAAAATCTCCTTGACTTGCCTATTTGCAGTCTTATTTCTGTGTGTCGTGCTATCTCACACTTCTATGCCTTTGCTCTGCTCTTCTCTTGGCTTTAAACATATTTTACTTATTTACCTGGCTCTGTCAGTTTACTTAACAAAATTAACCCAAGAGTAAAGATTTTCTGATGCCCCAAGTAAGATCAACCCATTTTCCTTTGTGCTTCCACAAAGCCATATACGATAGGATGCTTTCTTCTTTATGTGCCTCTAGTTATCCAGTGATATTAGTGTTTGTATATCTTATGCCCAGAAAACTCTCCACCTCTTAGTAAGCACCTAATCAGTATTCAAAGCCATGTTGAAAGAGAAATAAAGAGGAAAATAAAATTAAGAAAATATAGATCATAAAGAGGAAATAAAAACAACTGGCTAGGATCACCTCGGAGCTAACAGGGGCTCCCCATTGTAGGGAAAGGTAAAAGAAAGATCCACAATGCTCCACATTCAAACTACAGATGTCTGCAATACTGACTACAGGAGAGTCCCTTGGCCCTTACAGTTCCTGAGTCTAGTACAGGGATCTGCCTGGAGTCCACATGACAACTTTGTCCCAGAGAGGAAACTCATGCTGGGTCTCATCCACTCCTGGGTCACAAGATGCTGTAGCAAAGTGCTATTTTGAGAGCTGAGCCAATATCGCACTACACCTTTTCGTAGGTCTCAATAACCCCTGAATTTCCAAATCCCTGGGGTCCTACCAACATCCTTCATATCTACTCACAGGCATGCAGCATTGAGACATCACCTTCACTCAGTGGATCAGCTGTGTCCCTAGACCTGAGCCCAGGAAGAACCCTATAACTTGAGAAACAGGTAGTCAGCACACCAGGGAGGCTACTTCTGGAATACAGGGAGCCAAAATATGTGTTCCAAGAAGCCTGAGAACCACTCACCCAAGGCCTCTGCCATTAATAGTGATTCAGTTCCCTCCAGCACTGGGATTGCCACACACCTGATTGTTCTGCCTAGGGAACCAAAACTTGGCCCATTTATGCTGCTAATGCCACTGCAGGTGCTAGCACACACTGCCCAGGGGCGCAAGGAGACCAGCCAGCCCAAGACTGCTGCTGCCATTTCTAATGCCTGTGTATGTCATCTGGAGGCTTGAGGACCAGCCTGCCCAGGCTGTCACCACCAGTAATCTCACCTACTTCCATGGGATTCAAAGATTCGCACAAGGGTCTGCTGCAGCTGGTGCCCATGCATGGCACTCAGGGGCCTAAGACCTGGCCTTCCTGGCAACCTAGTTCCCAGAAAAGCATCAACACAGCCTTCACAAGTAACTGCAACTAAAGTCACTGAGGAACTCACACATACCATTGAGATTAACTACAGCTTAAGAAATCATATGAAGACTCTATGATACCCACCCAGAAACAAAGCCAAAGTTCTCTAATCAACTGACACTATGGATTCATCTACAGAAAAAAAGCCTTTCCTTATAAAAGCTACCCCACAAAATTGGAAGAACCACCTGTTGCACAAGATGTGCATATGTCAATGCAAGAACACAAGAAACATGAAAAAGCAGGAAAACATAGCACCTGCAAAGGAATACAATGATTCTCCAATAAAAGACTCCAAAGGAAAGAAAATTTATAACATTCTTGAAAAGGAATTCAAAATAATTATCTTAGGAAAACTCAGTAAGATACAAGAGAACACAGACAATACAAATAAATCAAGAAAACAATTCCTCACCTGAATGAGAAACTAACAAAGAGATAGCTACTATAAAAAATAGGCCAAGCGCGGTGGCTCACGCCTGTAATCTCAGCACTTTGGGAAGGTGAGGCAGGTGGATCATGAAGTCAGGAGATTGAGACCATCCTGGCTAACATGCTGAAACCCTGTCTCTACTAAAAACACAAAAACCAAATTAGCCAGGCGTGGTGGCGGGTGCCTGTAGTCCTAGCTACTGGGGAGGCTGAGGTGGGAGAATGGCAGGAACCCAGGAGGGGGAGCTTGCAGTGAGCCGAGATCACACCACTGCACTTCAGCCTGGGGACAGAGCAAGACTCCGCCAAAAAAAAAAAAAAAAAAAAAAAAAAAAAGAACAGAACATGACTGGGCATGGTGGCTCATGCCTGTATTCCCAGCACTTTGGGAGAGTAAGGCAGGTGGATCACTTGAGGTAAGGAATTCAAGACCAACCTGGCCAACATGGCAAAGTCCCGTCTCTACTAAAAATGCAAAAATTAGCCAGGCGGGGTGGTGTGTGCCTGTAATCCCAGTTACTTGGGCAGATGAGGCATGAGAATCACTTGAACCTGGGAGAAGGAGGTTGCAGTGAGCCAAGACTCTGCCACTGCACTCCAGCTTGGGCAATAGAGTGAGACTCTGTAAGAAAAAAAAAAGGAAAGAACAAAACATAAATCTAGGAAGTGGAAAATTTAATAAATGATAAAAATATAATCCAGAGCTTTAATAACAGACTAGATAAAGTAGAAGAAAGAATTTGTGCATTTGAAGATAGATCTTTTGTAATAAATCAGTCATACAAAAAAAAAAATAAAGAAGAAAAAAAAGAATGAAGAAAGCCTATGTAACATATGGGACGCCATCAAATGAACAATTATTTAAATTCCAGAAGGAAAAGAAATGGAAAAATATCTAGAAAACATATTTAATAAAATAATAGCTGAAAACTCCCCAAGTCTTAAATACAGTCCTACAGATACATAAAACTTAACATTTCCAAATAAATTTCACCCCCCCAAAAAACCCTCTCTGAGGTACATTATAGTCAAACTGTCAAAAGTTAAAGAGATAATTCTACAAACAGCAAAGAATGTGTCAAGTCATATATAAGGTAATTACTTTTAGATTTACAGCAGATTTCTCAGCAGAAACCTTCCAGGCCAGGAGAGAATGGGATGATACATTTAAAGTACTGAAAGAAAGAGAGAGCCGGGCACGGTGGCTCACGCCTCTAATCCCAGCACTTTGGGAGGCTGAGGCGGGTGGATCACGAGGTCAAGAGATCGAGACCATCCTGGCTAACACAATGAAACCCCGTCTGTACTAAAAATACAAAAATTTAGCCAGGCGTAGTGGCGGGCGCCTGTAGTCCCAGCTACTCGAGAGGCTGAGACAGGAGAATGGCGTGAATCCAGGAGGCTGCGCTTGCAGTGAGCGGAGATTGCCCACTGCACTCCAGCCTTAGCGACTAGACCCAGGAAAACTATTCCCCAGAAATGAAGGATAAATAGTATTTTCCAGGTAAGCAAAAATGGAGGAAATTCATCACCACTGGAGTGGTCCAACATGAAATCAATAAGAGAGTTTTACATCTGGAAGCCAAAGGACAATATCTACCATCATGCAAAAACACAAAAGAATAAAACTCCGTGGCAGAGTGGGTATACAAAAGAGAAAGAGAAAAAAATCAAATGTTATCACTACAGAAAATTAACAAATCTCAAAGATCAAAAAATAAATAAAAGAGGAGAAAGGGAACCAAAGATATACAAAACAATCAGAAACCAGTTAACAAATGACAGCATCAAGTCTTCATCTGTCTGTAACAATCAGAATGTAAATGGTTTAAATTCCCAAATTAAAAGATACAGACTGGTTGAATGGATTAAGCAAACCTAAATCCAAATATATGCTACTCAAAAGAAACTCAGTTCACCTGTAATGACACACATAGACCCAAAGTGAAAGGTTGGAAAAAGACATTTTGTACAAGTGAAAACAAAAAGTTTATAGGAATGGCAATACTTATGTCAGAAAGAATAGACTTTCAGCCAAAGAATAATCAAAAGAGAAAAAGAACATCATTATATAATGTTTAAGGTATCAGTTCACCAAGAGGATATAACAATTATACATGCAATCAACACCAGAATATCTATGTATACAAATCAAATATTATTAGAAATAAAGAGAATGATGGATTCCAATATAATAATAGTCATGACTTCAACACCTGTATTTCAACATTGGATAGATCATGTAGACAAAATCAACAAAGCAACATTGGAGTTAAACTGCACTCTAGACCAAAAGGACCTAATAGACATTTACAGAGCATTCCATTCAAAGCTGCGGAATATACATTATTCTCAATTGGGTATAAAACATTCTCCAGAATAGACCACAGATTAGAGTACAAAACAAGTCTTAACAAATTTTTAAAAATCTAAATCATAACAAATATCCATTCTGACTACAATAAAGTAAACCTAGAAATTAATAACAAGAGTAATTTTGGAAACTACAAAACATATAGAAATTGAACAATATGCTCCTGAATAACCAATAGGTCAATATAAAATTTAAAACAAAAATTTTAAAAATTCTTGAGACAACTAAAAATGGAAACATAACATACCAAGCCCTGTGTGATATAGCAAAACCAGTATCGAAAGGAAAGTTTACAGCAATAAATGCTTACATCATAAAAGTAGAAAGATTTTAAATAAAAATCCTAACAATGGATATCATATGGAACTAGAAAAGCAAGAACAAACCAACCTAAATTAACTGTAGAAAATAATAATATGAGAACATAACTTAACAAAATAGACACAAAAATAACAATGATCAATGAAATAAAAATTTAATCTCTTAAAAGAATAAGCAAGATTGACAAGTGGTTATCTAGGCTAAGAAAAATGAAAGAAAACTCAAACAAAAATATTGGAAATGAAAGATGAGACATTACAAATAGTACAGAAATACAAAGGATAATTAGAAACTATTATGAACAACTATATATTAACAAATTAGAAAACTTAGAAAAAACTGATAAATTCCTAGACACAAATAACCTTCTAATATTTAACTTTGAAGAAATAGAAAACCTGAACAGACTAAAAACAACAAGTTTGAATCAGCAATAAAAAGTCTCCCAATAAAGAAAAGCTTAGGATCAGATGACTTTACTGCTGAATTCTATGGAACTTCCAAAAAAGAACATGAATTCTTCTCAAACTATTTCAAAAAATTGAAGAGAAGGAAATTCTTAACCCATTCTACAAGTCCAGCTTTACTCTGATAGCAAAACCAGAGAGGGACATGACAAAAAAAAAAAAAAAAAAAAAATCAGGCCAGTATCATTGAAAAACAAGGATGCAAAAATCCTCAAAAAATATTAGCAAACTGAATCCAACAGCACATCAAAAAGATAATACATCATGATCAAGTGGGATTTATCCCAAGAATGTAAGAATAGTCAACATATGCTAATCAATAAATGTGATACATCACATCAACACAATGAAGCTGAAAAACTACAAGTTCATTTCAATAAATGCAAAAGAAAGTAGACGATAAAATTCATCATCCATTTGTTTTAAAAAAAAACCTTTCAACAAATTTTGTATAGAAGAAACATATCTCAACACAATAAAAACACACATATATAAAAACACATATATAAAACACACATATATAAAAACACACAGCTAATATCGTACTGAATGGGAAAATGCTGAAAACCTTTCCTCTAAGAACTAGAACAAGACAATGATGTCTAATTTTACCACTTTTTTTTTTTGAGATGGAGTCTCACTCTGTCGCCCAAGCTGGAGTGCAGTGGCCAGATCTTCTGCAACCTCCGCCTCCCGGGATCACGCCATTCTCCCGCCTCAGCCTCCCGAGTAGCTGGGACTACAGGCGCCCGCCACCTCGCCCGGCTAGTTTTTTGTATTTTTTAGTAGAGACGGGGTTTCACCGTGTTAGCCAGGATGGTCTCGATCTCCTGACCTTGTGATCCGCCCGCCTCGGCCTCCCAAAGTGCTGGGATTACAAGCTTGAGCCACCGCGCCCGGCCTACTTTTACCACTCTTATTCAACAGAATCCTGGAAGTCCTAGCCAGAGAAATTAGGCAAGATAAAGATATACAGGACGTTGAAATTCGAAAAGAGGAAGTCAAATTGTCCCTTTCTGCAAATGACATGCTTTTATATATAGAAAACCCTAATGGCTTCTCTACAAACCCTTAAGCTGATAAACAAATTAAGTGAATTTGCAGGATACAAAATCGACATACAAAAATCAGTAACATTTCCATACACTGATAATTACTTAGTTGAAAAAGAAATCAAGAAAGCAATTCCATTTTACAATAGATAAAAAAGTTTAAAGTATCTAAGAATAAATTTAACCAAGGAGGTAAAAATGTATCTACAATGAAATTATGAAACACTGGTGAAAGAAACTGAAGGAACACAAAAAGTGAAAAGACATCTCATGCTCATGTATTGGAAGAATTCATATTGTTAAAATGATCATACTATGTAAGATGATCTACAGATTTAACACAATTTCTATAAAAATACCAATGGCATTCTTCACATAAATAGAAAAAGAACAATTCTAAAATTTTCATGGAACCACAAAAGATCTCAAATAGATAAAACAATCCTGATTACAGAGAGAAAAGCTAGAGGCATCACACTACCTGATTTCAAAAATAATACAAACAACCAGGCACTATGGCTCACACCTGTAATCCCAACACTTTGGTAAGCCAAGGCAGGTGGATCACCTGAGGTCAAGAGTTTGAGACCAGCCTGGCCATCATGGTGAAACCCCATCTCTACCAAAAATGCAAAAGGAATTAGCCAAGCATGGTGGCATGTGCCTGTAATCCCAGCTACTCAGTAGGCTGAGGCAGGAAAATCGCTTGTACCCAGGAGGCAGAGGTTGCAGTGAGCCAAGATTGCACCCCTGCACTCCAGCTTGGGCAACAGAGTGAGACTCAGAAGAAAAAAAATAATAAAATAAACACTTCAAATATCTAGTAACTAAAACAGAATGGTACAGGCATAAAAGCAGACACGTAGACCAGTGGAACGGAGAACTCAGAAATACATTTACATATTTATGGCCAACTGATTTTTAACTAAGGCTCCAAGAACATACACTGGGGAAAAGACATCTTCTTCAATAAATGGTGCTGGGAAAAGTGAACATCCATGCAGGAGACTGAAACTAGACTCTTATCTTTCACCACATAAAAAATAAATCAACTCAAAATAGATTAGAGACTTAAACCTATGACCCCAAGCTACAAAACTAGAAGAAAATATGGGGGAAACACTCCAGTTAAGACTTCAAAACCACAGGCCATAAAAAGAGAAATAGGCAAATGAGATTATAGTATATGAAACAGATTCTGCATAGCAAAGGAAACTCAGTGGAGTGAAGAGGCAATCTGTAAAATGGGAGAAAAATATTTGCAAACTATCCAACAAGGGACTAATATCCACATTATAAAAGGAAGTAAAACAACTCAACTTCAAAAATCAAATAATCTAATTTAAAAACAAGCAAAGGATCTGAATAGTCATTTCTCAAAAAAAGGAGATGAAAAAGGGCCAATAAGTACATGCAAAACTGCTCAACATCATTAATTATCTAAGAAATGCAAATAACCACAATAAGATATCATCTTATCCGAATTAAAATGGCTATCATCAAAAAGACAAAAAATAACAAATGCTGACAAGGAAGTGGAAAAATTTAAACTCTTACAAACTGTTGGTTGGAATGTAAGTTAGTACAGCTTTGTGAAAAACAATATGGCATTTTCTCAAAAAACTGAAAATAGGAGTACCATACAATTGAGCAATCTCACTATTGGGTATTTATCCAAAGAAAAGGAAAGAGTATTGAAGAAATACCTCCACTCCCATGTTTATTGCAGCACTATTCACAATAGTCAAGATACAGAATCAACCTAAAATATCCATAGACAGATAAACAGATAAAGAAAATGCGGTATATATTCATGATGGAATACCGTTCAGCTGTAAAAAGCAATGGAATCCTATAATTTGAGGCAGCATCAATGAGCTTGGAGGACATTAAGTGAAATGAATCAGGCACAGAAAGATAAAGATACCACATGGTCTCATTCATATGTAGGATCAAAAAAAATTGAGCTCACAGAGATAGAGAGTAGAATTGTGATTTTCTAGAGGCTGGGATGGGTGAGGAGAAGGGAGGAGAAGCTGTTTAATGGCTGCAAAGTTGTAGCTAGAAGGAAAGACTAAGTTCTAATGTTCTGTAGCACTGTAAGGTGAATATCATTAACAATAATTTCGTGTATATATTCACAAGCTAGAGGAGAATATTTTGAACAATCACAAAGCAAAGAAATGATAAACGTTTGAGATGATGGAATTACCCTTATTTGATTATTTAACATTATATCTATGTATCAAAATTTTACTCTGTCTTCCATAAATATGTACAATTATTATTTGTCAACTAAAAATAAAAGAAAAATACAGAAGTAATGGAAAAGACAGGAGCGAGAAAGGAAGGGAGGGTTAGTCAGAAATGAAGGAAGAGAGAATGGAAATTAGGGAAACAGGAAAGACAGGAGGATGGTAAGATTATTAACCACAATGTCAGTGTCAAGATTGCTATGTCCACATTTTCAGATGCTTAAGCATTTGTCATCAGAGTAAGATGAAGGAAAATATGGCCTCTAAAAAGTACATTTCGGAAATTATCCTACCTGGAACACTCCCAGCTTACTTCTCTTGGTTTCCTTCAGAAAATGCTGGGTTAAAATAACTGTTATCAGTTAAAATAGCTGTTATCCACATCCAAGACTAAGTTCTCAGCCTTGGCAGCTTCCAGAAGGTCTGTCTGACCTCCTGGATTGTGATCTGGGTGCTTGGCACATACTCTGACAGGAAGGCTCCCTGCCTGACTCTTGGATTCACAGGCCAATACCTTATAAGGTCACAGGCCATGGTGTCCCATTATTAGAAGTAAAAAGAAACGTGTGGACAAAGAATGATAAGCCTTATTTGACACCTGGAAATAAAACTATTTTGTGGTACTGGATCTGCTTTTTTCAACATCTGCCTGTCTCTTCTGCTGTTCCTTCTTCTTCCCTGTAGTCATTTCTGTCTTAACTTAGACGGGATAATAGTAATGACAATGACAGTGTCAACAACAACAGCAACAACACCACAATCAGTAATAAGTAGCATATCAGGCGTCAGGTACTAAAAATATTACGTAGAATAGTAAATGTAATTCTCAGAATAATTTTTCAAGGTGGGTATCATGTCCACTTTATAGAATAAGAAGCAGACTTGGAGAGCTGAAATAACTTGCTCAAATTTACATAGTCAGGTACAGAGTTGGGTTCAACACCCCCACCCCCAATGGTTTTCTATTGTCCTAGAGATCATTTCTAACTCTCTACCATCATTTTTCACAAATGGCCTACACACCTTGATGATATAATCTCCAAATTTTTTCTTCCTTGTACACTTTGCTCTGATTATACAGTCAAGAGGATTTAATTTTTCATTTATGCCTTACTCATAAGTGGCTTGGGGCCTTTGTACTGGCTGGTTCCCTTGCTTAGAATATCTGTGCTCAATCTTTTACATGGCTGGCTTCTTCTCCTATTCAGAATTCTGCTCAAACAGGACCTCCTTGGAAAGGTCTTTCTGGGCACACAATCCAAGGTAGTTCATGATACTCTGCCACGCCCCTCTCCCAATTCAAGTGGCCAATAATGCCATTGGCTTCTGAGTTTTTGAGACCATATTTCCAAACATACACTAGATCATGAGTTTTATATAATCACTGTAATGTAAGTAGAAGAAATAGACATTATGGCCCAGTACAGTGGCTCATGCCTGTAATCCTAGCACTTGGGGAGGCCGAGGCGGGCAGATCACGAGGTCAGGAGTTCAAGACCTGCCTGATCAACATAGTGAAACCCCATCTCTACTAAAAAAAATACAAAAATTAGCCAGGCATGGTGGCAGGTGCCTGTAATCCCAGCCACTCATGAGGCTGAGGCAGGAGAATCGCTTGAACCCGGGAGGCAAACGTTGCAGTGAGCTGAGATCACACCACTGCACTCCAGCCTGGGTGACAGAATGAGACTTCATCTCAAAAAAAAAAAAAAAAGAAATAGACATTATCTCCATTTTGTTGACGATGAAGGTGAGGCTAAGAAGAAATATTAGCAATGAATGTAGAAAATTAGCAGATATACATCCACTGCCATGGGCCCAAGATCATAATGGGCACTTTCACCTCATTACTGCCAACAGTATGTTATCTCTATCACAAAGAGTCAAACACAGGTTTTGAATTTCAAATCTAGCAGTTAATCCACCCTATCTTCCTCTAATAATCATAGCATACATAATAGTTATACAAAATATTAAGCTTTTCAAAAAAGTTTTAGTTTGCCTATACACAATCAATAAAGAAAATTTGGTGATTAAATAAATACATATGGTATAGATAAATCAAAGTTTGGGTTGAGAGTAACAGAACAGCAAAAAGAGAAGAGAAAAATGCCCAATTTATTTGTGTTATCCTGTTAGTTCCTCAGGAAGTGCTCCATTGACTTGGTTTTAATTAAGTTTTCCTTAAGCCTAAGATTTCTGGTAATCTAAGTGAGTGTGGGTGCCAGGTGGAAATATGCCAAGTACTCCTAGATCTAATTTTAAAAATTCTTCTTCTTAGCACACATCCATGACACGGATTCTGCTGAAAAGTGACCTGTATCCAGCTGAGGAGCATTGGTTGTACGTTTGTGTTTGGTGCTGACAAAAGAATCTATGCTACTAGGGATATTAAGTTATCATCTTGCCTCTGGATTGAGGAGGTAGCATTATGTAAGGAAAACAGCTAGGTTAAGCATTAGTAAACTAGTTTTGCTACTAACAATCCATGTGGCCTTGGGGACACTAGGGCACTTTTCTGAATTTCATTTCTATCAGTTGTCTGAATTAAGTAGACCGTGCTATGGACAAAAACACCTCCTGGAATTGAAAAGTCATACTTTCTGCTTTTTATTTAAAACAGGTAAAAAGCTTTATGCATTTCTTTAAACATGGCAAAATTTAAAACGTATTTGTAGTGAATGCACCATTCTTCCTCAGCCTTGAATTATTTCACTCTTATTTGTCTGCCTAATTTCTACTCATTTCTTAAGAGTCACTTCAGCTATCCCCTTTCATTTTTTTCTTTTATTCTTTTTTTTTTTTTTTTTTTTTGAGACAAGGTCTGGCTCTGTTGTCCAGGCTGGAGTGCAGTGGCACAATCTTGATTCACTGCATCCTCCACCTACTGGGCTCAAGCTACCCTTCCACCTCAGTCTCCTAAGAAGTTGGGATTACAGGTGTGCACCACCATGCCCAGCTAATTTTTGTATTTTTTGGGAGAGAGAGGGTTTCACCATGTTGTCCAGGCTGGTCTCAAATTCCTGAGCTCAAGCGATCCATCTGCCTCAGCCTGCCAAAGTGCTGGGGTTTTAGGCATGAGCTGCTGTGCCCAGCAAGATACCCCTTCTTTTAGTAAGTATTTACTGACTACTTCAGGTTTCCCTATTACTGACTACTTCGGGTTCCCCTAGTTGGTCTCTTCTTGGTGCTCACAGTCTTCTCTTTTATGTCATTGAGTTCATGGACTGTGTGTTTCATCATTTCTCTAACTCTGGCACATTATATAGCATAATCCCCATAACAGATGGGCAACAAACATGTTTGAATCAATAAATGAAAGATAGTAATAAAGAATAGAAATATATAATATCTTACACTTTCATAAAGCTTTAAGTTTCACACATTGTTAAATAGGCTTTTTGTTTATGTGTGTGTGTTTGGTTTATTTTATAGATAAGTAAATGGAGGGTCAGAGACACTGTTGGTTACCCAAGATCGTATTCCAGATCACTGGTGAAGCCTGTTAGCAACTCCAGGCATTTGAGCTAGGATCCTCTATTTCTCAACACCAGGCTACAGGCATTCTCAGCAGTTCTCATCTTCCTAGGCTTAATAATAATGTACAAGTAACATAACTGAAAAGTAGGATATTGTGTGCCACAAGATGAGAGCAAAGGAAGTGCTAGAAGAGTTTCAAGCCTAGCTGTAGAGAGCTGGAAAGATGAGAGTCTACTTGGGAAGATGATACAAAATGTCTGAAAATTTAAGCAACTGCTCAAGACTCCTGTCTTACGAGGGAAAGGAGAGGGCTCCCTCACAAGACATTAAGGCTGCCTGTGAGGGCTGCCACCAGTAGTGCTACTAAGGTAAGATCCTAATGTACAGTGTGGACACATGAGTGTTTCTTTTTCTTTTACAAAGGCTGCTAAAGAACATGCCCATAGAGGACATTTACAACACCTTATAAACTAAGCCTGACAATAAGAAAGACCATACAAAAAGTATGTACCTTTCAATTTTTTTCCCCTAAGAAAGAATTTCTAAGCAAGGTAATCAGGTAAGAAATTATTCAAATAAAATTAGAAAAATCAAATATTGCTCTGATTGTACATGTAAAATAATTGTATTTATTCATTAAAATAATGCATTGTATATATTGATCCATCTATAATTTATGAGGCACTGGGCAACCTAATCATGAATTCACTCAGTCTTTTATTGTGTCTGTTATTTCAAACCACATTATTGAACTTCTGTTATGTGCAAAGCTGTGGCCAGGGTGTGGATTTCTCCATGGATAAGACATATTCTGTCCTAGAGAGGAGGCTAGAAGAACTATGATTTAATGAGCAGATATTAGATGCTCTGTATTGTGCTAAGAATTTTATACATAGTATTTCATATAAAAATTGTAATAACCCTGTTAGGCAAGGTTTACTGTAATGTTCTTAGAGATGGTGTATTAGTCTGTTTTCACACTTACAATAAAGATAATGAGACTGCGTAATTTATAAAGAAAAAGAGGCTTAATGGACTCACAGTTCCACATGGCTGGGGAGGCCTCACAATCATAGTGGAAGGTGAAGGAGGAGCAAAGTCATGTCTTACATGGTGGTAGTCAAGAGTGTGTGCACAGAAACTGCCATTTATAAAGCCATCAGATCTCATGACACTTATTCATTATCACAAGAACAGCATGGGAAAAACCCACCGCCATGACTCAATTACCTCTCACTGGGTCCCTCCCATGACACACTGGGAGCTACAATTCAAGATGAGATTTGGATGGGGACACAGCCAAGCCATATCAGATGGGAAAATGAAAACTTAGAGAGCTGAAGTAAGTTGCATTATTCACTTAGAGTTAGTTAGTGGCACACCCAGACTGGAAATCCAGGTCTCTCAAACTGCAAGTCTTTAAGCCAAACCATGGGGTAAACAGTTGAAGATTCTGTTAAGTTGTGAATTATGATTCAGTTTATCTGATATAGGGCCTAAGATTCGGCTTTTCTAGTAGGTTACCATATGATAACCATGCTTGCGGTCTATGAACCAAACTTTGAGCAGCAAGGATATAGGAGACCTACATATTCAACTCTTCCTTCCAAAAAAGGACCTACATTTTACTCAGAGTTCTCTCCTCTCCCTCACTACAGCCCATTTGACTCAATGGAGTCGGACCCTATGTCCATCTCCAACCTGAATCGTGGTCACTTTATTACTCTAATATTTAATTTATTTTTAATTAATTTAATTTAAATAGCACTGTGGTTAGTTAATTTAAATAGCCACAGTGGCCACTGGCCAGTGGCTATTACATTGGCCAGTGGAGAATGCAGCATTTCTTTTTTACAGAAAGTTCTATTATGCAGCACTGAAAGTTTAGAGTAAACATAGTAATTCAACTTCCACTATTTCAAAATCCTCTTTTTAAGAGCATGATACTCCCCTGGGAACTACTATCAGCCAACACATGTATAGTTCAGCTAGACTGGCACAGCGTGATTGAAAGACAGGACAAAAATCCTTGGTTAGGGGAGAGGTTTCCTCTCTCTTTCTGTGCACACTAAATTAAACAAGGAAATGTGTATCTCCACTTGTTATTGGCAGCCTCTGCAGACTTCGGGGGAGAGCAGGACTTTTGGAGGGCAAAACGGAATGTCTGGTGGACTTGCAGTAGAACCCCACCTTCCTTTTTATTTATAGCTTCAGTGGTTATGAGCTCTGACAACAGTTAGTCTACTTGCATTACTAAACAGACGCATTGCAGTAGAACAGAAAAAACAAAGCTAGATTGCAAAGACTGGAATAAATAACTAATTCTTTAATGTGTAGACACTGACATACATTCACAAGCATCGAGAACAATCAGAAAATTATGACCTAATTAAAAGGACACAACAAGATTCCTGTGACAGGCTCTGAAGAGATGGAGATGTATGATTGGTTACACAAGGGATTCAAAATAACTGTAAGGGAAGCTCGGTGAACTTCATGAAAACATCAAGAAACAATTAAAAAAAACTACCAGAGAAATTTAACAGAGAGACTAAAATAATAATAAAGAAATCAAACAGAAATTCTAGAGCTGAAAAATATACTGAATGAAGTAAAAAATGCAATAGATAAAGACCTTATCAGGCAGAAGAATCAGTTAACTTGAATACAAGCTATTTGAAAATTCACAGTCAGAAGGAAAAAAAGAAAAAAGAATGAAAAGGACTCATGAAGGCATATAAGAAAAATGCAATAGTATCAAAAGAGCAAATTTGGGGTTATTGGAGTTCAAGAGGGAGTAGAAACAAAAATAAGTAGAATATTTATTCAAAGAAACAATGAGAGAAAAATTTTCAATCTTGGAAAAAGATATAAATATTTGGGTAGAGGAAAGTTAAAGGTCATCAATCAGATTCAACCCAAATAAGCCTACTCCAAGACGTATTATAACCAAATTTTCAAAGGCCAGACAAAAAGAATAGCTTCTGAAAGCAGCAAAAGTAGCAAATTACATATTTTAAAAATTCCAAAATAGCTGACAACAGCCTTCTCAGAAGAAATCTTCCAGGCCAAAAGGTAGTGAAATATATATTCAGAGTGCTAAAGAAGATAAAAAAGCTGCCAACCAAGAATACTGTACCCAGCAAAGGTATCTTTCTGAAAAGAAGCAAAAATAAGGACTTTCCCAGACAAACAAAAGCTGAGGAAATTCATCACCATTAGATCTTTCTTACAACAAATGCTAGAGAGAAATTCTTCACACTGAAAGCAAAGGGTGCTAACTTACGATAAGAAAATATCTGATGGTATAAAACTCACCAGTAAAAGTAAACACATAGACAAATTCAGAATGTTTTAATACTGTAACCCTGGTGTGTAAACGACTTGTATCTTTAGTGTGAAGGCTAGAAGACAAAAATGACAACCATAAATTGTTGAGATAAGCAATATAAGATACAAAATTTGATATCAATAATTCAAAATATGGAGGGAAAATGGAGTTAAAGAGAACAGGTTTTTTGTTTATTTTCCTTTTATTGAAATTAAAGTTAAGTTGTTATCATTCTAGTGCAACTTGCTAAACTATAAGATTTCTTTATATGCCTCATGGTAACCAAAAATGAAAAATGTACAATAGATATACTAAAAATAAAAAAAACAAAGACTCAAACATACACTAAAATATATTTAACCATTGAAGAATACAGTAAGAAAGTAAGAAAGAAAAGGTCTAGAAAACTAACAATGAAATAGCAGTAGTAAGTGCTTACTTATTAATAATTACTTTGATTGCAAATAGAATAAGTTCTCTAATTAGAAAACACAGTATGGCTAAATGGGTAATGCAAAAAGAGCTAACTATATTCTGTCTACAAGAGACTCACTCAACCTGTTAGGGTACACATAAAGTGAAGGGTGAAAAAGATATTTAATACAAATGGAAACAAAAGAAGAGCAGGAGTAGCAATAACACTTTTAACAGATAAAATAGATGTTAAGCCAAAAACTGTAAAAAGATGTAAAAAAGCCCATTATATAGTGATAAAGTTCTTGATACAGCAGGATAATATAACAAGTGTAAATATATGTGTACCTAATGTGGGAACAATTTAATATAGAAAACAAATATTAATATACCTACAGGAAGATACAGACTTCAATATAATAATAGTGGGGAACACTCCATTTTCAGCAGTGAGTAGATTACCCAGATGGAAAATCAAAGAAACACTGGACTTGAACTGCAGTCTAGAATAAATAAACCTAAGAAATATTTACAGAAAAGTCTATCCAAAACTACAGAATATACATTCATCTGAATTGCATATAAAATATTCTCAAGAATAAACCATCTGTTAGGGCAAAAAACAAACCTTAACAAATTTTTAAACATCAAAATTGTATCAAGTATCCTTTCTGACTGCAATAAAACTAGAAATTAATAACAGGAGCAATTTTAGAAACTATACAAACACATGGAAATCAAACAACATGCTTTTGAATGACCAACAGGTCAATAAGGAAATGTAAAGTAAGTTTAAAAAATTTTTGAGACAAATAAAAATGGAAATACAACATTTTGAACCCTATGGAATACATCAAAAGCAGCGCTGAGAGGGAAGTTTACAATAATAAACCGTGACATCAAGAAAATACAATAATTTCATAAAAACAATCTAATAGTGTACCTCAAGGAAGCAGAAAAGCAAGAATGAAATGACCCCAAAATCAATAGAGGAAAAGAATGAATAAAGAAAAATATGAAATAGAAACTAAAGAAGATCAGTAATAAATTTAAAAAATCAATGAGTTGGTTTTTTGAAAAGATATACAAAATCAACAAAACTTTAACAAGACTAAGAAAAAGAGAAGATCTAAATAAATAAATTAGAAGTAAAAAAGGAGTCAGTTCGAACTGATACTACAAAAATACATAGGTTCGTAATTACGAACAACTACATCCCAAATTGAAAAATAAAAAAAATTAATAAATTTCTAGACATACAACCTAACAAGAGATGATTACAGAAAAATAGAAAACCTAAAGAGACCAACGAATAATAACATTGAATCATTAATAAAAAGGGTCTCATCAAAGAAATCCAGTGGTTTCATTGCTGAATTCTAACAAACATTTAAAGAAGAAATAATACCAATGATTCTCAAACTATTCCAAAACATTGAAGGGAAGGCAATTATTCCAAACTCAATCTCTAAGGCCAGCAGTCCTGTGACGTGGTTTCGCTGAGTCCCTACCCAAATTTCACCCTGAATTGTAGTTCACATTATCCCTATGTATTGTGGGAGGGAGCCAGTGTGAGGTAATTGAATCATGGGGGCAGGTTTTTTCCTGTGCTATTCTAGTGATAGTAAAAAAGTCTCACAAGATCTGATGATTTTATAGAGGGCAGTTTTCCTGCACATGCTCTCTGGCCTGCCACCATATAAGACTGACATTGGTCCACCTTCACCCTCTGCCATGAATGTGAGGTTTCCCCAGTCATGTGAAACTGTGAGACCATTAAACCTCTTTTTCTTTATAAATTACCTAGTCTCCGGTATTTCTTCATAGCACTATGAGAACATAATAATACACCCAGATACCAAAAGCAAAGAAGAACACAATGAAAAGAAAACAAACAAGAACAGAAAACCACAGGCCAATATTCCTCATGAAGATAGATGCAAAAATTCTCAACAAAATATTCACAAACCAAATGTAGTAGCACATTAAAAAGATCATTCATCATGATCAAGTGGGGTTTATTCTAGCAATGAAAGAGTGGTTGAACATATGCAAATCAATGTACACCATACGTTATATTAATACAATCAAGAACAAGAATCTTATGATTATTTTATTATACACCGAAATTCAACATCCCTTTATGCTAAAAACTCTCAGCAAATTCAGCACAGCAGGAATGTACCTCAACACAATTAATACCATATACCACATCCAAAGCTAACATCACATAAGTAGGGGCAAGTAAAAAGCATTTCCTATAAGATCTGGAAGAAGGCAAGGAAGCCCAATTTCATAATTTCTATTCAACCTAGTTCTGGAAGTACAAGTCAGGGCAATTTGTCAAGAGAAAGAAAAAATGGTCATCCAAATTTGAAAGGAGGAAGTCAGGTTATTCCTGTTTTCAGATAACATAATCTTATACCTAGAAAACACTAAAGACTCCACCAAAAACTACTAGAATTAATAAATTAATTTAGTAAAGTTGCAAAATACAAAATCAACATACAAAAGTATTTCTATATACTAACAGTAAACTACCTTAGAATGAAATAAAGAAGACAATCCCATTTGCAATAGTCACCAAAAATTTCTTAGGAATAAATTTAACCAAAAAAGTGAAAAATTCATATGATAAAATTATAAAACATTGATAAAATAAAGAGGACACGAATGAAGAGAAAATATCTCACATTCATGGATTGGGAGAATTAATATTGTTAAAATGTACATATAACAAAAATCAATCTATAGATTTAATATAATCCCTGAGAAAATACCAATGATACTATTTATAAAAATAGAAAAATATCCTTAATTTTGTATGGAATCACAAAAGTTCCTAAATAGTCAAAGTAATAATCTTGAGCAATAGAACAAAGCTGGAGGCATCATACTGCCTGATTTCAAAATATACTACAAAGCTATAATAATCAAGAGAGCATTCTACTGGCGTAAAAACAGAAACATGAACAAATGGAGCAGAATAGAGTATACAGAAATAAATTTACACATTTACAGTAAACAGATTTTCTATTAAGTTGCCAAAAATACGCACTGGAAAAAAAGACAGTCTCTCTAGTAAATGGTGCTAGGATAACTGGATATCAACATGCAGAAAAATAAAACTAGACCTCTATCTATCACTACATACAAAAATCAAATCAAAATCAATATCAAATTTGAGTATAAGAACTGAAGCTATAAAATTACTAGAAGAAAACAGGACACTTTATAACATTTGTTGGGGAAATGCTTTTTTTTAGAATAAGACCTCAAAAGCACAGGTAACAACAACAACAATAAAGAAATGGGAATGCATCAAACTAAAAAGCTTATGCAAAAGAAAGGAAACAATCAACAGAGTGAAGATACAACCTACAGAATGGAAGAAAATAGCTACAAACTTACAAGGGGCTTGTATATAGAATACACAAAGAAGTCAAACAATTCAACATAGTTACAAAATCTGATTAAAAATGGGCAAAAGATCTGAACAGGCATTTTTCAGATGAAGGCATACAAATGACCAACAGGTATATGGAAAAATGTTCAACATTACTAATCAACAGAGAAGCATAAATCAAAACCAGGATGATATTAGCTCATGCCAGTTAGATTGGATATTACCAAAAGAATAAAAAACAACAAATGCTGGTGTGGATGTGGAGAACAGGGAGTTTGTATGCTATTGTTGAGAATGTAAATTAGTATAGCCATTATGGACAACAGTATGGAGCTTTCTCAAAAAAACAAAAACAGAACTACCATATGGTCAAACAATCCCAGTACTGGGAATTCAAAGGAAATAAAATCAGTATGTCAAAGACATCTACAATCCCATGTTTTTGTAGCACTATTCACAAGAGCCAAAGTATGGAATGAACATAACTGTCTATCAAAAAGTAAATATATTTTTAAAATGTTGTATATATACACAATTTAATACTATTCAGTCATTATAAAAATGAAATTCTGTCATTCACTACAAACCAGATAAGCCTAGAGGGCATTATGTTAAATGAATTAAGTCAAGCAGGGAAGAAAAAATACTTAATGATCTTACCCATTTGTGTTATCTAACAAAGTTGATTTTATAGACATATAGAATGGAACAGGGAGGTAGCTCAGCAAGATAGCTGACCAGACGCAGCCAGGTAGAACAGCCGCTATGGAGGGACAAGGACAACAGGTGTGTTCCTAAGAGATCTTCCAAGAGAAGTGACTGGGAGTAGATGAAGGGAAGACACAGAAGACGGGCTGAACGGGAAGGAATCTGGGAATCCTTCACAGGGCTACCTCAAAGTAGGACTCATTCTTAGCCCCCAGTGACTCCAGAAAAATGAGTAAGTTATACTGGAAAACGAGCAACCTGCTCAATTCAACAAGAAGACGTAACTATCCTAAATATATGTGCACCCAATACAGAAGCACTGAGACTAATAAAGCAAGTTCTTAGAGACTTACAAAGAGATTTTGACTTCCACACAGTATTAGTTGGAGACTTTGACACCCCAAATATTAGACAGATTATCAAGGCAAAAAACTTAACAAAGATATATGGGACCTGAACTCAGCACTGTATCAAATGGACCTGAGAGACATCTGCAGAACTCTCCACCTAAAAACAATAGAATATACCTTCTTTTTATTGCCATATGGCACATATTTTAAAACCAACCACATAATCAGAGATGAAACACTCCTCAGCAAACACCAAAAAAAGTAAAATCATAACAACCTCTCTCTCTGACCATAGCACAATCAAGTTAGAAATCAAGACTAAGAAATTCACTCAAAAGCATGTAATTACATGGGAATTGAATAACCTTCTCCTGAACGATTTCTGAGTAAACAATGGACGAAGGCAGAAATCAATACGTTTTATGAAACTAATAAGAACAAAGATACAACATACCAGAACCTCTGGGACACAGCTAAGGCAGTATTAAGAGGGAAATTTATGGTACTAGATGCTTACATCAAAAAGTTAGAAAATTTTCAGTTTAATAATCTAACATCACAACTAAAAGAACTAGAGAATCAAGAGGAAACTAATTCCAAAGCTAGAAGAGGACAAGAAATAACCAAAATTAGTGGAACTGAAAAAGAATGAGACATAAGAAACCATTTAAAAGATCAACCAATACAGAAGTTAGTATTTTGAAAAATTTCATAAAATAGACTGCCAGCTAGACTAATAAAGAAGAAAATGGAGAAGATTCAAATAAACAGAACCAGAAACAATGTGGGAATATTACTACTGACTCCACAGAATAAAACAACCATCAGAGAATATTATGAATACCTCTATGTACATAAACTAAAAAATCTAGAAGAAATGGATAAATTCATGGACATATTTACCTTCCCAAAACTGGACCAAGAAACCGAATCTCTAAATAGACTAATAACAACTCTGAAATTGAGTCAGTAATAAGTAGCCTACTCACAACAACAATAAAAAAGGCCAGGATTAGACAGATTCACAGCTGAATTCTACCAGATATACAAAAAAGAGCTCATACCATTCCTATTGAAATTATTCCAAAAAATGGAGGAGGAAGGACTCCTTTGTAACTCAGTCTATTAGGCCAGCATCATCCTGATACCAAAATCTGGAAGAGATACAACAACAAAAAAATAAAACTTTGGGCCAATATCCTTGATGAACTTTGATGCAAAAATCCTGGACAGTATATTGATAATCAAGTTCTGTGGCACATTATAAAGATTATTCACCACTATCAAGTAAGCTTTTTCCCGGGGAAGCAAGGTTAGCTTGATATATACAAATCAATAAATGTGATTCATCATATAAACAGAACTAAATACAAAAACCACATGATTATCTTAATAGATGCAGAAAAGGCTTTCAATAAATTTCAACACGCCTTCATGTTAAAAACTCTCAGTAAATTAGGTATTGAAGAAACATATGTCAAAATAATAACAGCCAACTATGACAAACACACAGCCAACATCATACTGAATGACAAAAATCTGGAAGCATTCCCCTTGAAAACTGGTACAAAACAAAGATGTCATCTCTAACCACTCCTATTCAACATAATACTGGAAGTCCTAGCCAGAGCAATTAGGCAAGGGAAAGAAATAAAGAGCATCCAAATAGGAAGAGAGGAAGTCAAACTATCCCTGTTTGCAGATGACATGATTCTGTAGCTAGAAAACCCTATAATTTTGGCCCCAAATCTCCTTAAGCTGATAAACAAAATGTCAAAGTCTCAGAATTAACGTACAAAGAATGCTTGTGATTTTTGCACACTGATTTTTTATCCTGAGACTTTGTTGAAATTGCTTATCAGCTTAAGGAGATTTTGGGCTGAGACAATGAAGTTTTCTAAATATATAATCGTGTCATCTGCAAACAGGGACAATTTGACTTCCTCTTTTCCTAACTGAATACCCTTTATTTCTTTCTCCTGCCTGATTGTCCTGGCCAGAACTTCCAACACTATGTTGAATAGGAGTGGTGAGAGAGGGCATCCCAGTGTTGTGCCAGTTTTCAAAGGGAATGTTTCCAGTTTTTGCGCATTCAGTATGGTATTCGCTGTGGGTTTGTCATAAATAGCTCTCATTATTTTGAGATACGTCCTATGAACTCCCATTCACAATTGCTTCAAAGAGAATAAAATACCTAGGAGTCCAACTTACAAGGGATGTGAAGGACCTCTTCAAGGAGAACTACAAACCACTGCTCAATGAAATAAACGAGGACACAAACAAATGGAAGAACATTCCACATTCATGGATAGGAAGAATCAATATTGTTAAAATGGCCATACTGCCCAAGGTAATTTATAGATTCAATGCCATCCCCATCAAGCTACCAATGAGTTTCTTCACCGAATTGGAAAAAACTGCTTCAAAGTTCATATGGAACCAAAAAAGAGCCCGTATTGCCAAGACAATCCTAAGTCAAAAGAACAAAGCTGGAGGCATCATGCTACCTAACTTCAAACTATACTACAAAGCTACAGTAACCAAAACAGCATGGTACTGGTACCAAAACAGACATATAGACCAATGGAACAGAACAGAGCCCTCAGGAATAATACCACACATCTACAACCATCTGATCTTTGACAAACCTGAGAAAAACAAGGAACGGTGAAAGGATTCCCTATTTAATAAATGCTGCTGGGAAAACTGGCTAACTATATGTAGAAAGCTGAAACTGGATCCCTTCCTTACACCTTGTACAAAAATTAATACAAGATGGATTAAAGACTTAAATGTTAGACCTAAAACCATAAAAACCCTAGAAGAAAACCTAGGCAATACCATTCAGGACATAGGCATGGGCAAGGACTTCATGTCTAAAACACCAAAAGCAACAGCAACAAAAGCCAACATTGACAAATGGGATCTAATTAAACTAAAGAGTTTCTGCACAGCAAAAGAAACTACCATCAGAGTGAACAGGCAACCTACAGAACGGGAGAAAAGTTTTGCAATCTACTTATCTGAAAAAGGGCTAATATCCAGAACCTACAAATAACTCAAACAAATTTACAAGAAAAAAACAAACAACCACATCAAAAAGTGAGCAAAAGATATGAACAGACACTTCTCAAAAGAAGACATTTATGCAGCCAACAGACACATGAAAAAATGCTCATCATCACTGGCCATCAGAGAAATGCAAATCAAAACCACAGTGAGATACCATCTCACACCAGTTAGAATGGGGATCATTAAAAAGTCAGGACACAACAGGTGCTGGAGAGGATGTGGAGAAATAGGAACACTTTTACACTGTTGGTGGGACTGTAAACTGGTTCAACCATTGTGGAAGACAGTGTGGCAATTCCTCAAGGATCTAGAACAAGAAATACCATTTGACCTAGTCATCCCATTACTGGGTATATACCCAAACGATTATAAATCATGCTGCTATAAAGACACATGCACACGTATGTTTATTGTGGCACTATTCACAATAGCAAAGAATTGGAACTAACCCAAATGTTCACCAATGATAGACTGGATTAAGAAAATGTGGCACATATACACCATGGAATATTATGCAGCTATAAAAAAGGATGAGTTCATGTCTTTTGTGGGGAAATGGATGAAACTGGAAACCATCATTCTCAGCAAACTATCGCAAGTACAGAATACCAAACACCGCATGTCCTCACTCATAGGTGGGAACTGAACAATGAGGACACTTAGACACAGGAAGGGGAACATCATACACCAGGGCCTGTTGTAAGGTGGGGGGAAGAGGGAAGGATAGCATTAGGAGGTATACCTAATGCAAATGACGAGTTAATGGGTACAGCACACCAACATGGCACTTGTATACATATGTAACAAACTGGCACGTTGTACTCATGTACCCTAGAGCTTAAAGTATAATAAAAAATAAATAATAAAAAAAGCCTTCAAGGATTCACCTTTTTTTTTTTTTAATCAAATACTACCTTAACTCCATATCCTGACATTCAAGGCCATTCAGAAGTTGATGTACTTGACAATGGCATGCTTGATAATCTCCAGCCAATCCAGATGGCTATGCTTCATGCCATCATCCTGGTCTCCCTATCTCTACCTAGGAACATCCTATTGACCATGAAGAGCTCAGATCAAGACTCATCTTCTTGATAAAGCCTTTCCTGGCACTCTTTGGGAATCTCCTCAGCCACAGCTACACATTCTTGCCACGTTCTCAGCAGCAGATGGAGATGTCTTATTCAGTTTACAATACTCCTCAATACCTGTACAGTCTCTAGATCTTGTTTTGTCCATTCAACTGTGTTTGAGGACAAGGGGCCATGCACCAGTCGCCAGGCCTGATGCTATCACAGGATTGCACAACTTTAAGGGGCACCATGCCCTTCTATGTAACAATACTTGCATTTATCATTCATGTGATTTTTCATCCTGAATGAATGACAGAACTGCCAGTAAAGAAGTGATTACATATAAAAACATGAATTTCTCCCCAACCCCTAAGTAAAAAAATGGTTCCTTCACATGGACACAGAGAGGGGAACAACACACACCAGGGCCTGTTGAGGGGTGGAGGATGAGAGGAGGAAACTTAGATGGGTCAATAGCTGCAGCAAACCACCATGGTACACGTATACCCGTGTAACAAACCTGTACGTTCTGCACATCATTTATCACTTTTTTTAGAAGAAATAAAGACAGACAAACAAAAAATCAAATGTTTCCTTTTACATCTGTGATTTTGATTCACGAATGCAAACTTGAACTTGTAAATAGTAATAAGAAAATTATTTGATTTTAAGATGATGGAATAAAGAAAGCCTCATTTGAAGACAGAAAAAAAATTATGTACAAAAATCATTAGCATTCCTATACACTAACAACAGTCAAGTCAACAGCCAATCAGGAACACAATTCCATTCACAATTGCCACCAAAAGACAATACAGCTAACTAGGGAACTGAAATACCTTTACAAGGAGAGTTACAAAATACTGCTCAAAGAAATCAGAGATGACACAAAAAAGGGGAAAACATTCCCTGTTCATGAATAGGAAGAATCATTATTGCTAAAATAGCCATACTGCCCAAAGCTATTTATAGATTCAATGCTTTTCTTATCAAACTGCCTTTGAGATTCTTCACAGAACAACAAAAAATTATTTTAAAATTCATATGGAACCATAAAACAGCAAAAACAGCAAAGGCAATCCTAAGCAAAAAGACCAAAGCTGGAGGCATCATGCTACCCAACTTCAAACTATACTGCAGGACTACAGTAACCAAAACAGCATGGTACTGGTACAAAAACAGACATAGACCAATGGAACAGAATAAAGAGCACAGAAAAAAGGCTGCACATCTGCAACCCTCTGATGTTTGACAAACCTGACAAAAACAAGCAATGGGGAAAAGATTCCCTGTTTAATAAATGGTGCTGGGATAACTGGCTAGCCATAAGAAGCAGATTGAAACTGGACTTCTTCCGTACACTATATACAAAAATCAACTTAAGATGAATTAAAGACTTACATGTAAAACTCCAAACTATAAAAACCCTGGAAGACATCCTAGGCAATACCATTCTAGACATAGGAATGAGCAAATTTTTTGTGACAAAGATGCCAAAAGCAATTACAACAAAAGCAAAACTTGACAAATGAAATCTAATTAAACTAAAGAGTGTCTGCACAGCAAAAGAAACTATCAATGCAGTACACAGGCAATGTACACAATGGGAGAAATATTTGCTAACTATGTATCTATCAAAAATCTAATATCCAGCATCTATAAGACATTTAAATTTATGAGAAAAAACAAACAACCCCACTAAAAAGTGAGTAAAGGGCATGAACAGACACCTTTCAAAAGAAGATATACATGTGACCAACAGGCATATGAAATAATGCTCAACACATTGATTATTACAGAAATGCAAATCAAAAGCACAATGAAATATCTCACGCCAGTCAGAACAGCTATTTAAAAAAAAAAGAAAAGAAAAAGAAAAAAGGTGCTGGCAAGGCTGTGGATACAAAGGAATGCTTATACACTGTTGGTGGCAGTGTAAATTAGTTTAACCATTGTGGAAAACAGTGTGGTGACTCCTCAACGGCCTAAAAACAGAAATACCATTTGACCCAGCAATCTCATACTGGGTATATACCCCAAATAATATAAATAGTTTTATCATAAAGACACATGCATGTGTAGGTTTATTGCAGCACTATTCACAATAGCAAAGATACAGAATCAACCTAAATGCCCATCAATGGTAGACTTGATATAGGAAATGTGGTACATATATACTTTGGAATACTATACAGCTATAAAAAAGAATGAGATCACGTCACTTGTAGAAATGGATGGAGCTGCAGGCCATTATCCTTAACAAACTAATTCATGAATAGAAAACCAAATACTGCATGTTCTCACTTATAATTTGGAGCTAAGTGATGAGAACACATGGACACATAGAGGAAAAGAGCAGACAATAGGGCCTATCAGAGAGAGGATCTAGGACAAGAGAGAGAGGATCAGGAAAAATAACTAGTGAGTACCAGGCTTAATACCCGGGTGACAAAATTATCTGTACAACAAACCCCTATGACAGATATACCTATATAAGAAACCTGCACATATACCCCTGAAATTAAAATAAAAATTTAAAACAAGAGAATAGAACAGTGAGTTATCAGAGGCTAGAGAGGGTAGAAAGGATCAGGGGATTGTGAGATGGTGGTCAATTAGTACAAAGTTAGAAGAGTTACATAGGAAAAACAAGTCCAAGTGTTCCATTGCACTGTAGAATGACTAAAGTTAATAATAATTATTTTATATTTCAAAATAGTAATAGCTAGAAAAGAGGATTCTGAGGTTTCTCTACAAAGAATAAATGTTTGAGGTGATGGATATGCTAATTACTCTGATTTGATCATTACACAATGTATACATATATCAAAACATCACACTGTACCCCATAAGTATGTACAATGATTATATCTCAATTAAAATATAATACACTTAAAAATTTAAAATTTTCTGGTGAGGGTAGAAAATTATACGGTTGCCTTACCATCATTTCTGCAGACATGATTTGTGTGACTTCCTCTCGGCCTTTAGCGATGTTGTGGGGGTTCAGACTGACCTAGAGGCAGACCTTAAGCTCCAGAAAGAGTTTCCAGCCACTCTCCATGGGGTGGGCAGTCTATTGACCAGGAGAAAATTTCCACATTAGGTTGGGAAAATAATTTTGTTTTAGCAGCCAACAATTTATTTCAGTATAGAGGAAAGGCTTCTGAGGAGAAGATGAACCTGCTTCTGAGCCCTGAAACTTATTTCAGTTGATTCAATTATTAAGATTTTCTCCTTGCCAACAGACTGCCCACCCCATGGCAAGTGGCTGGCAACTGCTTTCTGGAGCTTGAGGTCTGTGCCTCTAGGTCAGTCTGAACTCCCACAACATTGCTAAAGGCCAAGAGGAAGTCACACAAGTCATGTCTGCGGAAATGATAATAGGGCAACCATATAATTTGCCACCCACACCAGGAAATTTTAATTTTTTAAAAGTTTTATTGTATTTGAATTGAGCTATAATAATAGTACATATTTATGGGGTACAGTGTCATGTTTTGATACATGTATATATTGTGCAATGATCAATTCAGAGTAATTATCATATCCATCACCTCAAACATTCATTAATTTAATTCACATTTAATTAATTTAGTTCACAAAAACAGTAACAGATGTATATATATATATCTCTCTCCTCTCTTCTCTCTCTCTCTCTGTGTGTGTGTGTGTGTGTGTGTGTGTGTGTGCGTGTGTGGTAAGAAGAGAGGGAAAGAGTCAGAGACAGAGACAAAAGAAAGATGTATAAAGCAAATATGTCAAAATGATTAACAATTAATAAAGTATTATTTTTCAACTACTTTTGTAGATTTGAATACTTTCAAAATATAAAACAAAAAGTAAGCAACTAAAAACATAATCGGGATAACATTCCTTGTGTTTGGGCAGTGAAGTCAGTGGGGTGCTACCATTCGAATGAAGATGGTTAGAAGTTAATGAAACCTCACTTTATGATGACAGCCTAGTAAACCCATGTGCCCATCACATCTGTAAAGTGCTGACCCATAAAGAGTTGCACAAGGAACACTAACTTTTTAGGAGCTTGCCTGTTCTTTAACACCCAACTGGCTGCTAAAGCGTCATGGACGGCCATCTCCACATCTGCAGGCCTGAATCCAATTCTCTATTTTCTCAACCTGCTCTACCTAATATATAAAACATTGAAACTCATTTTTATTTGACTCCTCAAAGCCTATTGTACATCATCAGGTTAGACTTTCTGTTAAGGACATATAGCCATAATTATACTTAAGTCTGATATATATTTTTTAAAAAGTTAAATGATATAGAATACAGATTCAGGTATTTCCACTAGAGTTTGAGAGATCTGGGAGGAGATTTAGGTTTCCTGTGCTTTGTGCTTCAAGAGTTAAAAGAGTGCTCAAAACTTGTCCTTGGAGTCCTTCACTATAGGACTCATTGCTAGGATAAGAGTCAGGAAGTCATATAGGAAAACCGTTTAAGCTTGGAACCTCAGATGAGTCTGTTCTGGCTCACAAGAAGGAGTAAGGCTGAGTCCTCTTTTGGCTAGGGATACATGAAGAACAAAAGGGTTCAGGATCACCATGGGCCCCACCAGAGGAATGCAGAGGAGAGGGATGGGACTATGGCGCATGCTAGCTTCATGGACTACAGAAAGCATCCTAAATGAGGCATTGAAATTCATTAGCAAAGACCATTTGGTTTGAAATTCCTCACTCCTTCCTATCTTACTCCATTATGAGGCAATAGAACACACAGTGATATAGAGCAGAAAACAGCCAACTTATCTAAATGTTAATGACAATAATTACTGACCTGGAGAAAATCTTTTAGATCAACTGAAATATTTCACAAACATCATTGGGAGATTTGTTGGAGTTAGTGGTTATCCTAGCAATGAGGGGCCTTTATCAGGACTAGCATGACTTTCCAGAAGAGAATTAACACTCAGCTGGGTTGGTGATGAGTTGGTAGCATGGGACTGCTTAACTAGGTGGTGAGGGAGAGAAGGAGGGATGCACTGTGAAGGTCATGATGACAAAATCTGAAAAAAAAAAAAAGCAAGGCTATGTAAACTATGAGTATTGTGATGAGTCCAGACTATGTCCTTGACTGTCATTGGCCCATTTCCCATTTATTGTGCAAGACCTACCCAGCTGACAAACTGTGAACTTGTTTGAGATGTTTTTATTGATTGCAAAAAGGTGAGAGTTCAAAGAGAAAACAGACCCTGTGAGGAGAAAGACAGATGTGCAGCTAGCCATCCTGAGACCAAGAAAATACCCTGGGATCTAATGTGACAGGAACCTTTATAGGCGATCCCGATATAAAAAGATCCTCAAAGTGTGCTCTCTGGACTAGCAGCACCAGTATCACCTGCAAACTTGTCAGAAATGCATTGTCTCAGTCCTGGACTTTGAGAGTAGGGTCCAGCCATTTATGCTTAGTAAGCCTTCCAGATGATTTGGATACACTCTAGAGTCTGAGAACCATGAGTTAGATGCAACTTCTTCTAAGTTCCTATTAAGAGCCAAAGGTGATATCAAATCCTGAGGTTTAGAGAGATCAAAAGAGAACACAGGGACTAATACAAAAATAGATCTTGCTCCCAAGGATCTTTCAGGAAGGAGCCAGAGGTACAAGAAAGGATAAGGAAAACATAAAGTAAATGAGTGCTGAACAGAAGGCAATGCACCTGTTTCAGAAGAAAAAAAGCTTCTCTGGCAGGAGGACAATTCTACCTTTTGGTCCACAGTTCTTAGCAGCAGCTTCTATCCTCAGAGATACAAAATGACTGATGGAGCTCCAACCATCACAACCATATGGTGATTGATATAAAGCCAGATCAACCCTAAGCAGAGTTGCAAAAGGTAAAGGTCAATGTGACAGAAACTGCTCTACTCTATGTATTTTCTTCTTCTTCTTTGAAAAATTAAAAACCCAAATTAAAAACACACACACACACACACACACCCTCTTTCACTTTTTTCCTCCCGAAGTAGCAATGTATTGCAGGAAAAGACCACATTTTATTTCCCAGTCCCCTTACATCTAGGGATAGCCAATAACATGTAAACATGAGTGGTTAGGTAGAACATCGTAATAGCTTCTTCAAAGGAAACAGATAATATGCAGGTTATTTCTGCTTCTCTCATACTTCTGTTTGAAATGTGGTTGTGATGGTTTGAGCTCCATCGGTCATTTTGTATCTCTGAGGATAGAAGCTGCTGCTAAGAACTGTGGACCAAAAGGTAGAAAAGTTGGTGTTAAGTCAAAACAAGTTCTGGACTGTTTATCATCTGAACTTTTTGTTTTCATACTAGATACACTATAAATTTAAACCATTATAGTTGGATGTCTATTGCTATGAGCTAAAGACAATTTCCAACACATATATTCAGGAAGGTCATTCCGGAAGGACAGAACAATGGAGTCAATGCACATGGCTGTGAATGTGCATGGCATGTCTGGAGAATGGTCATGAACTAAGGAGAGCTGGAGAATGAGGTTTTGGAGAATAATTCACAGGAATATAAAGCAGATCGAGATTTTGGGGACTGGCAGAAGAAGAAAACAGAAGAAATGATTTCTCAGAAAGATGGAGGGTTCTCTATTTCTTAATGTGTCTTTTCTACAGGTACCTAAACTCAAAGTAAATTTTTCATCCACCAACGTCTTCCTTCCCATGTGTGGTGCTCATTCTGTGAGTGGTCCCATCATTCATCCAGTTGCACAATGCAGAAAATGAGTGGTACACAAGATCCCACTCTTGTTCCCCAAAGCCCATAAGTCACCTGACCTCAACAAGTCATCTTCTTAAAAAAGCTTGCTCATACCCCTCCCCTTTACCCATTTCTGTCATTAGCACCCAATTCCCATTTCATCTTCTCTCTTGCACGTGCATCTGCTTTCTCTCTCTCTCTCTCTCTGCAGAGAAAGTGCAGCAACAGCTTATTTCATCTCTTTGTTGCCAAATTAATGGTTTCCACTCCATACCACACACTGTAATAAGGTAACATTTTAAAAGGTAAAATGATCATACTGGTTCTTTCTTTAAACTCTTCAATTCCAAGGTATTCCCTGCAGTGATATTCCATAGGATTCAAATAGATGTTGAAAAGAAAAAAATAAATGTTTTTCTGTTTTAGAGACTTTTGAAAAATGTTGGACTTTAAGTTAAACAGCTTATTTACTCTTTAGCAGCTTTAATAAGCCAGTGTGCAATGTGTACCTCCAAAAAATATACCAGGCATATTTGTCTTTGTAACTGGTTGTAGAGGAGCACCTTGGGAAATTGACAACCAACAGTGTGAAGATAAAGCTCCTTAGCCTGAAAGTTAGATTGCCACCATCTAACCCCAGCTGGCATTGCCAGGCTTCTCCAATCCACCCCTGCCATGTTCCTAATACTGCAGCCACCTGAAGCCATTTCATTGCCTATAAAGCATTCTTGAAAATATCACTGTCCTTTTATTCGGCTGTCCCTGCTCTTGAAATGTCCTTCCCCAATCTGCATATATTGAAATTCTTCAACTGAAAAACAGCCCAAAAGTCAATTCTCTTTGCAGACTTCCTAGATCCATTCCTAACAGTTCAAAGTAGAACTTTTACCTCCCTCCTTTTTCCTCAGATTTCTGTGTGTATGTTTCTCAGATAACTACTACATTGTAAGAGACTTAGTCATAGACGGGTATACTTAGTTTGCTTCTATAACTAGTCTAAAGCCATCTTGAAGTTGAGGAATTCACATTATCTATCTATCCACCCATGCATCCATTCATCCACAATGATGATTAATGTAGTACTCAAAACAAACATTCTGAATTTGGAAAGGGCTATATGTAATAACCTGGAAAACTCTTATTTTATTACAAATCCAATTTAGGACAGACTTGTAAAAAAGGTTCAGCAGATCTTTATTACTATATCTATTACAAAAATATAAGGCTAAATACTTAAGAAAATTTAACAAAGTTTCTATGGAATTAAAATATATCACTTCATCTTTTCTCTAATGTCTCATCTTCCCAATATCTCAGTCACATCACTCAACTGATTATTTAGCAAGATGCTCCCTCCACACATAAGACTTCTTGAGAATACGGACTGTAAGTCATTCGTGTTTCCATCATTAATGTCCCTCACTGTCTCTGTAACTAGCAGCCACTCATGTAATGTTGTTCTCTGGTCCTCAAACCTTAATTTGTCTTTCCTTTCTAAGTTAGGCTTATAACTCAATAATTCAGAATCCATTTTGAGTAGCTACTACACCCAGTACCATGTTTTGCCATGTTTACATTATACCTTTGCAATCTGATAAAGAAAAAAGGAAGAGATTGGCAAAGGCTTTGCTATGGACTGAATGTTTCTGCCACTGCCCCCACCTCCTCGAAATATATATATGTACGTCGAAGCTAATCTGACTGTGATAGTACTTGGTAGTAGGGCTTTGGGGGAGTAGTTAGGTTGAGATGATGTTGTAAGGGTGAAGATCTGATGACGGGATTCATGCCTTTATAAAAGGAGAGATAGGAAGTTTCTTTCAGGGAAAAGGCATATGAGGGCATAAGCGGGAAGAGAGCCCTCATCAAGAACCCAGTTAGACAGTCACATTCACATTAGAATTTCCAGTTTTCAGAACCTAGAGAAAGAAGCCACTCAGTTTGGTTATAATGGCTACACACATCAAAGTCTGTTTTAGTCAGTTGGGGCTACTGTAACAAATTACCATATGGTAATGGTAAGGAATCATTGCCTCCATGACATAAACACCTCCCACCAGTGCCCCCATCCCCCACATCCAACATTGGGGATTACATTTCAACATCAGATTTGGAGGGGACAAATATTCATCACCATGCCACTCACACATGCTGATATACTTAGGCTTTGTGTACCCATTAAAATACCATCTTGAATTATAGTCCCTATTATCCCCACATGTTGTGCAACAGGCCCAGTGGGAGGTAATTTAATTGTGGGGGCAGTTACCCTCATAGCGTTCTCATGATAGTGACTTCTCATGAAATCTGATAGTTTTATAAGGGGCTTTTCCCCCTTTTGCTTGGCATGTCTCCTTGCTGCCTCCCTGTGAAGACACTGCTTGGCATGTCTCCTTTGCTTTCTCTTCCACTATGATTGTAAGTTTCCTAAGGCCTCCCCAGCCCTGTGGAACTGTGAATCAATTAGACCTCTTTTCTCTACAAATTACCCAGTCTCGGTATGTCTTTATTAGCAGCATGAGAAGAAACTAACACAGTAAATTGGTACCAGGTAGTAGGGTGTTGCTGTAAAAATACCTGAAAACGTGGAAGTGACTTTGGAATTGGGTAAGAGGCAGAGGTTGGAACAATTTGGAGGGCTCAGAGGAAGACAGGAAGATATGAGAAAGTTTCGAATTTCCTAGAGACTTGTTGAATGGCTTTGACCAAAGTGCTGATACTGATATGGATGGACAATGAAGTCCAGGCTGAGGTGGTCTTAGATAGAGATGAGAAACTTTGTTGGGAACTGGAGCAAAGGCCACCCTTGCTATGCAAAGAGACTGGTGGCATTTTGCCCTGGTCCTAGAAATCTGTGGAACTCTGAGCTTGAGAGAGATGATTTAGGGTATCTGGTGGAAGAAATTTCTAAGCGGCAAAGCATTCAAGAAGAAGCACAGCATAAAAGTTTAGAAAGTTTTCAGCCTGACTATCTGATAGAAAAGAAAACCTCATTTTCTGAGGAGATATTCAAGCTGGTTACAGAAATTTACATAAGTAATGAGGAGCCAAATGTTAATCACCAACACATTGGGGAAAATGTCTCCAGGCCATTTTTCCATAAGAGGGAAAAATCCTTTCATGGGCCAGACCCAGGACCTTCCTGCAGTCTCAGGACTTGGTGCCCCATGTACTATCTGCTTCAGCTCCAGCCATGGCTAAAAGGGGCCAACATTCAGCTCAGCCCATTGCTTCAGAGAATACAAGCCCCAAGCCTTGGCCACCTATATGTTGTGTTGAGCCTGCGGGTGCACAGAAGTCAAGAACTGACGTTTGGGAACCTCCACCTAGATTTCAGAGGATGTGTGGAAACACCTGGATGCCCAGATAGAAGTTCGATGTAGTGATAGAACCCTCATGGAGAACCTCTGCTAGGTCAGTGAAGAAAGGAAATTGTGGGGTCGAAGACCCCACACAGAGTCCCTACTGGGGCACTGCCTAGTGGAGGTGTGAGAAAAGGGCCACCATCCTCCAGACCCCAGAATGGTAGATCCACCAACAGCTTGCAATGTGTGCCTGGAAAGGATGCAGACATTCAACACCAGCCTGTGAAAGCAGCCAGGAGTTGGGGGCTGTACCCTGCAAAACCTCAGGGGTGGAGCTGCCCAAGGTTGTGGGAGTACTCTTGCATCAGCATGATCTGGATGTGAGACATGGAGTCAAAGGAGATAATTTTGGAACTTTAAGGTTTAATGACTCCCCTATTGGATTTTGGTCTTGCATGGGGCCTGCAGTCCCTTTGTTCTGGACAATTTCTCTCATTTGGAATGGACATATTTACCCAATGCCTGTACGCCCATTGTATCAGAAGTAACTACCTTGCTTTTGCTTTTATAGGCTCACAGATGGAAGGGACTTGCCTTGTCTCAGGTGAGACTTTGGACTTAGACCTTTGGGTTAATACTGGAATGAGTTAAAACTCAGGGACTGATGGAAGGGCATGATTGGGTTTAGAAATGTAAGGATATGAGATTTGGGATGGGCTGGGGCAGAATGATATGGTTGGACATTGTGTCCCTACTCAAATCTCATCTTGAATTATAGTTCCCATAATCCCCACATGCCATGGGGAGGTAATTTAATAATGGGGACAGTTACCCTCATGGTGGTCTCCTGATAGTGAGTGAGTTGTTGTGATATCTGACGGTTTTATAAGGGACTTTCCCCTGTTTTGCTCAGCACTTCCGCTTGCTGCTGCCATGTGAAAAAGGATGTGTTTGCTTCTCCTCTGCCATAATTGTAAGTTTTGCAAGGCCTCCCTGTGCAACTGTGAATCAATTGAGACTTTTTCCTTTATAAATTATCCAGTCTTGGGTGTGTTTTTATTAGCAGCATGGAAATGGACTGATACACACGCACATCCTGGAAGCATGAGGGAGTTAACATGCCATGGAATAACCTTCAACCAGTGGGAAAAGGGGAACTGGTAGATGATGTACACTCTTCCTTTACTTCCCAGTTCATCATTCTGAGATGCTTTCTACACTATTTCTCAGAGGGCCAGAGTGGACTTCAGCTCAATTTTCCCACAGGGCAATCAGCTTAACACCACACACTCCTATCAGCTTTTGTTTCTCCCTCTTTCATTTCCCAGTACTCTACCCCTGTTCTCTGGGTCACTTCATAAAATAAGTGCTATGTGCAAGCCATTTCTCAGGCCCTGCATTTTTGGTGCTGTTAGTTTAAGAATGAGCACCTAGGCCAACACTGTTATCCATCTCATCCAGCAAGCTGTCAGTTCCCAGAGGGAAAAATGCACATTTCCTTTATTTACACATTCCCAGCTCCACGAACCAGACCTGGCATGGATTAAGTGCTCAAATATTGATTGAACTTATTGAACAAAACCTGTGAGGTCTATAAGAGCAGGAATCACATTTTTAATTCATTTATTCACTTAACAAATATTTGTTTATGTGCTTTCCATGTATCAGGCATTGACCTACTGGCTACAGGCAGAGGTAGTGAACCAAGTCTCAGCCCTCATGAACCTTATATCCTAGTAATGGAAGAAACACATCAATGTCTATGCAATACCTGGGATGCTAAAAATATACTGTGGAGAAAATAAATGCAGGAGGGGACAAAATAAATCTAGGTTAGGGACAATGCATTATTTTCTTTAGGGTAGTTAGAGCAGGCCATACTTAGGGATTTAGGAATCTAGAGCTAAGGTGACAGTAAGTCATATGAAGGGCTTGGGGAAAATTCAAGCAGAAAGAACTCAGAGCCTTGAGGCATTGGTAGCCCAAGGAGACCAGTAGAGTTGGAGCAGGATGAGCAGGAAAGGATAAGGAAGAGATGTAGAGGGGTGAGAAGTAGAAATGCTGAAGCACAGAGTGCTCTTCTGATAAGGTCTCATAAGAAGAAATGCTGATGCTATACTTCTTTTACAGTCTTGGACAACTGTAAACCACAGAAGTTACCTTAGACTTCTACTGTAAGTGAAATGAATGGATATTAGAGAAACCTGAGGAGAGGACTTCACATTTTAAGGGATTATTCTGTTGTGTTGAAGATAGAAGGAGGGAAAGTGGAAATAAGGAGACAGATTAAGAGACTCTTCAACTGATCAAGGGAAAAATTCACATTGGCTTGATCCAGAAGAGCGGAGGTAAACTTGATGAGAAGCAGATATATTTTACAGCAAGAAATACCAGGATTGACTGATGGATGGAATAAGAGAGAAAGAGAAGAACTGAGGATAATTCCAAAGAATTTGCATGAACTACTGGAAGGATAAAGTTGGCATTTTCTAAGAGTGAATAGACAGTAGCATAGGCCAGGTTATGAGGTGGTAGCAATAGGAATCCTACCAATCCTGGGACTCTTAATTTTGAGAAGTCTATCAGACAGCCAATTGTAAAAGTGGTGATGTCAAATAAGCAGTTGAATGCACAAGTCTGGACTGCAGATGAGAGGCCTCATTTAGAGATATAAAACCACTTATGTTATAAATCCTATTTAAAACTGTGTAATGGGATGACATCAGCTAGGGGAAACCACAGATGGAAAGTGGAATAAAATTGAGAAGTACGCCCTGAAACATTCCCATTTTTTGAGGTCTGGGGGATGATGATGAGCAAGTGAAGGAGAAAGTGAATGAAGAAAAGAGCAGAGAGAAGGTTGAACTAGAAGACTAACAGAGGAAATGTTTCAAGGAGGAGAGAGGAATGGCCTGTGTCACCTGCTGCTGAGAGACAAAGTAAGATGAGGACCAAGGAATGACCTTGGGGTTTATCAATATTGCAGTTATTGGTGACACTGGCAGGAACTATTTTGATGGAAAGGTAGAGATGGATATCTGATTGAAATGAGTCAAGAGAGCAAGGGAAGAGGGGGAATTTTTGGCCACATCTTAATTATCTTTTTCCTTAGAGATATGGTACTTTTTATGTAGTGAATTATATGGATTATGAATTTTGTGTGACTCGTGAATTCATCTAAGAGACAGGAGCTCATCTCTAAGATATCACATTTCCCTCCATCATTTTCTGAGCTGTGAAATAATCAGTAGTTTAAAAATAATATTCTCCCCATGTCAGCAATTATTCATTTGGTGCCCATTATATTTTTAACATAACCCTATAAGGAAAGTATCATTTTTATCCCTATTCTATGGATTAGGAAACTAAAGCACCTAGAGCTTAAGTAATTTGCTCAAAGTCACATAACCAATATATACCACTGCCTTCCAAGGGAAGAGTAAGCATTAGGGATATTCAAGATTTCCATTTCTTGGTTTCTTGGGGCTACAATTTCATCTTTACCAGCTTTCCTCTAATAGTGGGTTCAGGAGTGGGAGAGCTTTCATTAAAGATCAGGGGATTTTCTGAACAGACCCCTGCAGAGATGAAAACCTTGGCTATTGCTACAAAATAAAAGATACAGCACATGCTCCTGCATCTGCCTGCGCCTGGGTTTTCTGTAGGCTGGTGAATAATTTTTTTTTCTCAGTGTTTCATCTGCACCTTTTTCTTAAAAGCTAAAAAGAAAGTTCTCTTTGAGTAGAAAAAACAGTGGTATCTCTTTTATAAAGAATCTGTGTGTATACATAATGCTTCATGGCAAAGTAAAGAAAGCAGCAAAGAAGAGAATATTGAAGTAATGCAAAATACTTTGTCTTTTGAATTTGAATTCAAAATTTCTGTCCCAGGAGATAATTTTTCTTTACTTCCTGATTCACTATTATTAAACATTGTGCTGCTATATTATTTGCCTTTCCACTAGCTCCACATCATCCTATAAAAATAAATAATAAAATAGATATTATCTCAAACATGTCCTGGCCACATAAGATGGAGTAACATTTGGATTTAGGCAAACTGGATTTAAGTTTCACCTTAATCATTGCTGTTGTATCTGAGTGGCTTTTGCTTGGTCTATCACAATGAACTAACTTCACAAAGAAAAACTGGAATAGAGAAGATCTATGGTATTCTCACCCCCTATTACTCATTTCCATCATCCTAGATCCCATTCTCTTTTTTTTCTGGGCCACTGGAACAGTCTCTGAATTATTTTCTCCACATCAATTATTGTCTTCCTTTAATTCATTTCCTACACTATAGTCCAAGCTATATTTTTAAAACACAAAATTTGACCATGTTACTCTTCTCATCTCACACCACTTAGAATGGCGATCATTAAAAAGTCAGGAAACAACAGGTGCTGGAGAGGATGTGGACAAATAGAAACACTTTTACACTGTTGGTGGGACTGTAAACTAGTTCAACCATTGTGGAAGACAGTGTGGCAATTCCTCAAGGATCTAGAACTAGAAATACCATTTGACCCAGCCATCCCATTACTGGGTATATACCCAAACGATTATAAATCATGCTGCTATAAAGACACATGCACACGTATGTTTATTGTGGCACTATTCACAACAGCAAAGACTTGGAACCAACCCAAATGTTCACCAATGATAGACTGGATTAAGAAAATGTGGCACATATACACCATGGAATATTATGCAGCCATAAAAAAGGATGATTTCATGTCCTTTGCAGGGACATGGATGCAGCTGGAAACCATCATTCTCAGCAAACTATCGCAAGAAGAGAAAACCAAACACCGCATGTTCTCACTCATAGGTGGGAATGGAACAATGAAAACCCTTGGACACAGGAAGGGGAACATCACACACTGGGGCCTGTCGTGGGGTAGCGGGGAGCGGGGAGGGATAGCATTAGAAGATACATGTAATGTAACTAATGAGTTAATGGGTGCAGCACACCAGCATGGCACATGTATACATCTGTAACAAACCTGCACATTGTGCACATGTACCCTAGAACTTAAAGTATAATAAAAAATAAAAATAAAATAAATTAAAAATTTAAAGACTTTAAAGATAGGTATTCATTGCACTCAAGACAAAGAACAAATTCTTTAAACTACTCATAATCCTATCAGATCTAGTCCCTGACTACTTCAACTGTTAATTATATACCATTCTCTCTATCTCCTTTTTAGGACTCTGTCCGTACTGGCCATGTGTCTTTTCCAGGTTTTCATGCCGTTTGTTCTATCTGGAGAGCTTCCTGACACATTCCTCGGCCATTGGTTAATTGGTACTCATCTTTTATGTAGAACTCAACTCAAATTCACTTCCAAAGGGTAATATTTTCTCGTGCTCCCACAATCCCTCTAGAATAGGTCCATTTCCCTTGTGATAGGTTCTCATATAGTCTGTCCTTCTTTATAGAACTCATTAAAAGTGAAATTAAATATTTGCTATGTGATAATTTATCTGATGACTGTAATCTCTAATAGAAAGCAATCTTTGTAATGTAAAAACTATCATTTATCATCACATAATTCTCCATCTTGTATATCGTTCACACTCAATAATTATTTAATGGATAAACTCAAGACTTTTCATTTTTTTTATCTGTGAAATGGAAGTGGTTCCTGTATTTCTACCTTGCAGGGGTCTTCTAGGGCCTAGAGATACTATACACCCTTTGCATGCATATTAGTCTGTTCTCATGCTGCTATAAAGATCTTCTTTGACTGGGTAACTTATAAAGGAAAGAGGTTTAATTGATTCATAGTTCTGCATTGCTGGGGAGGCCTCAGGAAACTTACAACCATAGCAAAAGGCAAAGGAGAAGCAGACATCTTCGCAGGGTGACAGGACAGAGTGAGTGCAAGCTGGGAAAATGCCAGACATGTATTAAACCTTCAGATCTCATGAGACTCACTCATTATCACCAGAACAGCATAGGGGAAACTGCCCCCATGATTCAATTACCTTCACCTGGTCCTGCCCTTGATACATGGGGATTATGGGGATTACAATTCAAGATGAGATTTGGGGTGGGGACACATCCAAACCATAACAGCAGATGTATATTTAGTTCATAATGATGCATCCTTCTTTTAAAATTGTTTTCTCTTTCTCTTTATGAAATAGCTTTTCATGGAGGTAGATTTTCTGTAGCCTATGTGTACTGAGAATACAGCTGAGTGGACCTTAAACTGGGCCACTCAGGAGCCATTCATTAGGAGTTTTGAATTGAGCCTGTTACATGTCGATTTATTCTGGACTCATCTTTGAATGGAGGGATATACAAAACAAACAAAACTAAAAGCAAAGCAAAAGAAAACAAAAACCCACACAGACACAACAATAATAGCATCAACAGAAACCTAAACTAAAATTAGAGTGGTAAACGGTGGATATTTTCTACTCTTTGGTCAAATGTATAAGAATTTGGACCAGGTGGCAGATAAAGTTAACATGCAACAAATAAATAAATAAATAAAAACAATGGCACAGATGTGCAGAGAGAAAATGAGGCAGAATTGGAGAAAAAAGACTCTGCGTTACATATACTTTCCCCGCTCCTGATTCTGCTGCTTTTGTGAGACTTGGCTGCCTGGTGCCCTTGAGCTGGTTTCACAAGATAGCTCTGTATCCTTTATAATGAATTCTTCCCTTCCCTGCATAAGTCAACTTCTCAGTGTCTACTGCTGTAATTAAAGAATTCTAACTAAAATAATATTTGAAAATACAGAACCTAGTAGGTACTCTATAAATGATAATTGGTATAAGTATACTTACCTCAAATGCTGCTATTTAAATGACACTTGTACTGGCCGAAATTTATTAAATATATTCTACTTGATTGGTACAAGGACTCTTTCATATAACTCAAATCTTTACAAAATTTTTGTTAAATAGACTGCTAGGTGCTTTTCATATTGCTTTTAAATTTGTTCTATATGTATCTGGGTTCTTTACCATATGCAAACATGGCGATGGGTGAGCCTCTGCTATTATTTATTTTTTATCACTAGCACAACAGCTCCTGGCATATTTATGTGCCTGAAGACATGTTTGTTGACCGAATAACTAATTGGCCTTCTGTAAGTTGCTAAATCTCTCAGAGTTATGGTTTTCTTACTTTAAACTAGGATATTTATACCTATCACAAAGAATTAGAGCAAAAATTAGATGATAGATGTATAAGTCACTAGAAAATATCAAAATAAAATATGAATTGCCATTAGTACTCTTGTAGTTTGGCAGGGTACTGCCATCAACACTATCTTACACATGAGAATCCTGAGGCTAGAATGGTCATATGGTATGCCCAAAGTTAACAAGTGTTAAATAGTAAACAGATGGTTGAAAAAAAAAAAAAAAAAAACAAAACATATCCTCATATATCAGGTATGGTTTACACAAAACAGGCCTGAAGCAAAATCTATTTTAGAGGAGGAAAAAGATTGTATTAGTTAATGAAAGCAGAATGTATTAATCAGTGACACTGAAAAAAAAAAAAAAAAAAAACCGACAAAATAAAATGGCCAAGGATCTTACAGAATAAGATGAGCAAATAACAGACAAGCCATTCAACTAAAAGGAAAAAAATCTCCAAATGAGGCTGAGTTGTATCAGCAGCACTCCCATATGCCTCAGTTATGGGACTCTACCTCATCATGACACTTTCACAAGATAAGCCTCTGGGTGACATGTGGTCTCAGTATGTATACCTAGAGGGACAGTCTGGAAATGAACTGGGATAAATTTTACACAAAGGTAAAATGATGTTTTGATATAAAGGAGAGGAACTGAGTTGCTGAGCCTATGATATGAAGAACATTCTAGCTCTTTTTTTTTTTTTTTTTTTTTTAAGACGGAGTCTCACTCTGTCCACCAGGCTGGAGTGCAGTGGCGCGATCTCGGCTCACTGCAAGCTCCGCCTCCTGGGTTCACGCCATTCTCCTGCCTCAGCCTCCCTAGTAGCTGGGACTACAGGCGCCCACCACCGCGCCCAGCTAATTTTTTTGTATTTTTAGTAGAGACGGGGTTTCACCGTGGTCTCAATCTCCTGACCTTGTGATCCGCCCGCCTCGGCCTCCCAAAGTGCTGGGATTACAGGCATGAGCCACCGCGCCCGGCTAGCTCTTAAGACTCGTTCAGTGGCTCATTAATATATTCTTAGTCAATGTAAATAAAGTAAATTATTTGAGTACTTGTGGCCTCACTTCATCTACCTCGTGGCCATCCACTGGTTACTTATTATATCTTCTTGAGTGTATAAAATAATATCTCAAAACTAGCCTGCAAAAAACTTATTTCTTGATCATTATCACTTTCCACCAGAACACAAAAAAATAAAACTACACATCCTACCTTCCCTACAGGCTTCCCTGTGTCAGCACTGATACCTTTATCTTTCTGGTGAGTAAAATCAAGATCTTCCTTGATGCTTCTATTCCTCTAATACATATAGTCAATCTATCATCAAATTTTGTTGGCTTAATCTTTAAAATATTACCACTTCTCAATAATTTACCGTTACCACCCTGGCCTAAGTTGCTATCATCTTTTGGCTGGAGGAGGCAGTAGACTTCTATTGGTCTTTTGGCTTCTTCCTTACCTCAGTTCAGTCTGTTTTAAATATAACAGCCAGACTGACCTTAAAAACTTTACTGGACACTCAATTTTTACAGTATTTTTCCTCTGTATTAGAGTTCTCCTGAGAGACAGAATTAACAGGAAAGGAGACTAGATAGATGATAGACAGACAGACAGACAGAGAGATGGGAAGGGATGTACTAGGGGAATTGGCTTATGTGATTATAGAGGCTGAAAAATCCCATGATAGGTTGTCTTCAAGTGAGAAATATTGGGACGTCAGTAGTGTGAGTCAGTCCAAATCCAAAAACTTCTGAATCAGGGAGGCCAAGGTGTATAATCTTCAGTCCAAGGCCAAGGGCCTAAAAACCCAGGGGAAAAGCATTGCTGATATAAATCTTGGTGTCCCAAGACTGGAGAGCCTGGGATCCTAGTATTCAAGGATGGAGGAGAAGAGTATGTTTCAGCTCCAGAAGAGAGAAAGCAGTTCACCTTTCCTCTGCTTGCTCTATTCAAGCCCCCCAGCCCATCTGATGGTCCTTGTCAATATGGAGGGCAGACATTTCCCACTTAGTCCACTCAGACTCTCACACCAATCTCCTCTGGAAATACTGTCACTAATACACCAGAAAATAATACTTTACTCATTATCTAGGTATCCCTTAATCCAATCAAGTGGATATCTAAAATGAACCATCACATCAACTAATTTAGGAAAAAATTCCAAAATTATGACAATGATCTTCAAGACATAAGAAAATCTCCTCAAACACAGCCTACACATAAATATTGAAATAATATGATAGGTCTCCATCTCTATTCATTATCTTACAAGAATATCTTCAACATACTTATTTTTATTTAAGAAATAACAGATAAAATGAATTATACATAAGTGCTGTATTCTAGTTAATAAAATTATTTCACTTGGGATCCACAGTTCTAAAATCACTGTGCCTGTATACTGGAATTGAACATTTAAGTAAATGGATTCCAAAGAGTGGGAGCTGGGTTTCTCACTGTTAGAGTTGGGGGGCCACAAATAAGCAAAAGTAGGTGGCTAAAATGATATATGTGGCAATGAATTAGAGTTCGAGGCATCAGTATAAACTTTTGTTTAGCTATGGATAATATAAGTAGTTACATATGGAAATATTTGCAGATACATAGATCAACAGACACACATATATTTATATATTCACTCTGTTAGCTGGAAAATTCTAGAAGCAATGACATCTCAGTAACAAGCATACCAAGTGCTCAGATCCCAGTTTATAAAATTATTTCTCCAATAAAAGGAATCAGGACCCTTTGGAGGAATAACCAACTCTATGCCTGTGGCTGGAAATATACAAAATGAGTTTAGGGCATCTTGTAGAACCAGAAAGGAAGTGCTGAAACACACACACACACACACACACACACACACACACACACACCCTGCACTCTGCACTGGCAGGATATGTCAAAGGACACAAGAGTCAATTCACAGGTCTCTCAATGGCCTAAGTGAGAACAATCTGAGCAAGAAAACAAATATAAAGTAGTGTTGGATAATAATCCAGAGTTTGAAATAAATATCCATAATCCTATAACACTATAAATAAGCGATTCGTAAGGAAGAAGAAATATGCCTCTCTTATGTAGAACTTCACAAAATTTATGCAAATGTTAGACCCTAAAGGAGGTGGAGCAAAACCCCCAATTCCTTAGTGTGGGCTGTGTATATAATTTCCTTCCAATGAGTATAATATGAAAAGGGGTGGGGAAGAATAACTTGATGATCGAGAAACCTAACAATTCTATTTCATCTGGGTGATCAAGGTTAGTATCAACAGTAATAAGTTATGTTGGTATTATATGCTCTGGGCATAATATGGTGAAAATAGCACTTTACCTCTGTGCTTCCTTCTCCAAACCCATAACCTCAATCTAATTATGAGAAAACATCAGACAAATGCTGACTGAGGGATATTCTACAAAACATCTGACCAGAATTTCTCAAAACTGTCAAGATTTCCCAAGTTTGAGAAACTGTCTTGGCCAAGAGGAAACTAAAGAAACATGATGAGTAAATGTGCTGCTGGATGAGATTCTAGAACAGAAAAAGGACATTAAGTAAACAAACTCACTCTCACGCTAAGTTAACCTGAATAAAGCATGGACTTTATTTAACACGAATATATCAATATTGGTTCATTAATTGTGACAAATGTACCATACTAAAAATCAGACTTTAATAATAGAGGGAACTAGGTGTGGGGTGTATAGGAACTCTCTGTACTTTTCAGCCAATACAAAATTATTATAAAATAACAAAGTTAAAAAAAAAAAAAAAACAGCATGCAAAGTGGTTCTACTTACTAAAATTCTCTATCATTGTTTACACATACATAGATATCTTAAAAGATGTTCTTGAAAATATTAACAATGATGTGAATTGGTAAACTGTTTCCTTAAATTATTTATCTGTTCTATTTTTATTTTCACTTTTATTTCTATTTTATAGAGATGAGGTCTCACTTGGTTGCCCAGGCTGGTCTTGAACTTCTGGGCTCAAGCAATCCTCCCACCTTAGCCTCCCCCCAATGCTGGTATTACAGATGTGAGCCACCACACCAGCCTGTTATTATTTTTCAGTGTTATTAATACATGTATTATTTTATTTAAAAGCTATATATTATCTATCTATCTATCTATCTATCTATCTATCTATCTATCTGTCTATCTATCTATCTATCTTATCTATCTATGAAAAGAAGGGCCATGTCCTTGGGGCCTCCTACCACTTTACTCCTACAAAGTATTTTTCTTTCTTATTAATAAGAATAAGCCTCTACTTTCCTTGCAGAAGGCTGTAGAAACATCTCCAGCAAGCAGCGCTTTTTGGTCTGAGAACAAACCCCCAGCTTTAATTTTTTTTCTTTCCTTTGGGGCAGTTTCTAACAGTTTGAGAGAGCTAATCAAAGTAATTGTTGAATCTTGATGACCAAAGCTTCACATGCCAAGCATTTTCTCTCAAACTGGGTTATTTAGAGTCCAATGAAGCTGGGAATAAATATATAAAGCTAAGTAACTTAGGGAGACTGAAGAATTTTCAGAAAATTTCTTTCACTTGGAAGCATGAAATTACATGCACTATAGTGGAATGAAATCAAATCAATCAGCAGCTCAGAATCTCCCAGCTCTACAATCAGCAGGAGCTCAGAAGCTGCTCACTGGGAGGGAAGCTGAGGTTTGGTGGAATACAAAGAGACTGAGACCTTGTTACCTGGGAGATCTAGCTTTTGTTACTGATGAGAGGTGTGCGTAGGAGAATGCAGGTTGATCAGGGGAAAGGTGGAGGTGCAGGGTGATTGTCCTAACACCTAACTAACCAGAACGACTTCCCGCCAGAGTCATTATTCATTTCCTGGGATAAAGTCCAAACTCCTTAGAATAGAATATAATTTTCTTGGGGACCTAATCCTTACCTCCTTCTTAACCCTATTTTAATCACTTCCTCCCTTACACCCGCATTTAGCTGTATCAGCCAGATCCTTCTTACAGACTTGTGAATGACCAAGCTCTCTTGGGTCTCTCTGCCTTTGCACCAGCATGCCCAGAACACCAAGAATGCCTGTTCTCGTCCTCATTGTTTGGACGAACCGAGGCAAGATGGTGTACTTCCGGGTTCTTCATCCCCCCCCCTCCCAACTTTTCCCGCCCGGAGGCAAGATGGTGCACATCCGGGTTCTTCACCTCCCCCTCCCAACTTTTCCCGCGCGCGAAAATGCAGCCGGCCCCCAGGGAGGGTGCAGACCAACTGGGCATGCGCCAGGTGACGTCAATCTGAAGAGACCAAGATTTACCTGGTCGCACCTGTGGAACGCCCCTGACACGCCCATGCCCCACCTATTGCCCTCCCACTCCTAGAAAAGCCGCTCTCCACCATTGAGCCACGCGGCCCTCTCACAGCCCCAGTCCTGTCGGGATGTCGGGACTGTGGGAAGTCCGTCCGAGAGCCCCACGGGGGAACTCTGCCGGCCTTCTTTGCCGGAGGCCGACAGACTTCTCCCGCACACCTTAGGTTACCAAAATAAACGAGCAGTTTTGCTCCTACACTTGCCTACCTGCTGGTTCTTTTGCGCCCGCTCGACTGGTCTTAGAAAAACAAGACACTCATCACCTGGCACATTCTGAGATTTTACCTCCTCCAAAGCGATCTCTCCAATGCCCTCATTTTAAGAAAGTATCCAGGTCTGCCCTTACGAAACACAGTACATTAAGATCTATTATAGCACATACCGTATGAGATTTCCTGGTCTTTTCACAGGACTGTGAACTTTTTGAAAATACAGACTTTACCCTCTACTAGGGTATCCTGAGTGTGTAAGATAGTATCCAACACTTAAGTAGGTGCTTAAAAACTGCTTGTGAATGAGGAATGAACAAATGAATTTGGCAGCTTATGAAAAAATGTTAGAATTTGGAGTAAGTTACTTAAAATGCACGTGTACACACACACACACACACACACAAACACGGTGAGGATTTCAAACATTCAGAAAATCTTGCTGAAAGGCATCCACAAAAGCAGAACACTGCAGCCTGAAATGAATACAAAACTTAACCCAAAAGGAAACATAAGAAATCGTTCTAAAGTGAACCTATTACAAATGCCAGCTTTTCTAATATTGTTTTCTATGATTTGCAAAGAAAAAAAAAAAAAAAAAAGTCCCCTCTGTACCAGGGTAGAAACAGAGGCAGAGGACATTCACAAACACCATAAATCAGCCGAAGTCTCTCATAACCAGGTGGGTGTCGGTCTAAGAGAATGTCTCCTGGAGTGCATCAGTAATTAGGGAACTAATGGAAAATTACCAACCAACAAAATCTATGACCGTTCCGAGGACAGTGGAATCACAGGCTTACAGTACCACAGGTTTATTAAGAACAAATCATGCTGGAACATTTTGATAGCTTTTTTGATAATGGCTGGCCAATTCCTGCCACACTTGCTCCATTGCCTCTACATTGCCTTCTAAATCAATTTAAAATGCCTTCTTTTGAGTTGACCTTCAAGGCTCTCCAATATTTGGTTTATTACTTTGCTTTTCTCTCCCCTCTCTCTAATTCTCACATTGGCATCCCTCCTGTCTTTTGCCTTTGATCGCCTGCTCTGACTTTGTGTTGACTGTCACATAACTGTGGCTTTGCACAAGTTATCTGTTTTACTCCAAAAGTCTGTCCCTTCTTTACCCTACCTAGTAAAGTTCTACACATACTTCAAAGACACTGTCAGGAACCTATGCTGTCCAGGCCAGCTTCCAACATCAGAGGTGGTAAATCATTCCTTCGTATTCCCTTGTACATGCATATGTTGCTATATGTAATTTATGTTTTACTTGTATATTTCCCCTATTATGTTGTGAACAGAGGCACCGGAATGAAAATTTCTCTAGGGCAGCAATTTCTGTCTGTTGTATTCACTGATGTTGCTTGAGCACTGAGAAACACATACCTTTCTTCCCCAGGCCCTTGACAGTCGCATGCACACACACTTTGATAAATAAATAAGTTCCCCAATAGTAAGACTGTATCTTATGTAAAATCATAACAGATGGCCTAACATATAATAGCTGCTCAGTGAATGACCCTTTATTGATGGAACGGTGAAGAATGGAAAGAAACAAATATAAATAAACTCACTCAGTTCTCTAACAGCGTTTACCAACTCTTGTTATGATACAAATCCCCTACCTTACTAAAACTCCATTTGAATAATCATCATTTCTAGAAAATACTTATGGATACTCTTAGCTTTATTCCACTTTTCCATTTGTTGATACAGTAAACAAAGTGAAAATTAAAATAGCTTAGAGTTATTTAGACCTATGTAATCAGTACTGTGACTTTATAAGAATAATTAATTTAATCTTTATAATCATAACCTTGAGGTGGGTAATTTTGTTAAATTTAACTTTATTTTTAGATAATTACATATTCATATTCAGTTGTAAGACATAATTCTAAGAGATTCCTGTATCTCTCATCCAATTTTCTTCAATGGTAGCATCTTGCAAAACTGTAATACAACGTCTCAACCAGGATATTGACATTGATACAGCCAAAATATAGGACATCTCTATCATCACAAGGATCTCTCATGTTGTCCTTTTATAACTGCACCAAATTCCTTCCTGCCAGCCTCTTCCTAACCACTGGAAAACACTATACTAACTTTTCCTTCATTTCTGTTGTTTTTCATCTCAAGAATATGATGTGAATGGAATCATAAGGTGTGTGATCCTTTGTGACTGGCTATTTTCACTCAGCACATTCTCTAGAGCTTCATGCAGATTGTTGTGTGCCTCTCTCACAGTCTGTTCTTTTTAATAGCTGAGTATTATGTCATGGTACAGATATTCCACAGTCTGTTTAACCATCTACCCATTGAAGGACATCCAGTTTTTGACTATTAGGAACAATGCTGCTATATGTACAGGTTTTTGTGTGAATATAAGTTTTTATTCCTCTTGGATAAGCCTCCAGGAGTGTAATTGCTGGACTAAATTATAGAAGCATGTTGAGTTTCTTTTTTTAAGAAATACTTCTCCTGAGTGACTGTGCATTTTCCATTTCTACCAGTAATGTGTCAGTAATCCAGTTTCTTCACATCTTCTTCAGAATTTGAAGTTGTCACTTAAAAAAAAAAATTAGCCATTCTGATAGGTGTGTAGTAATATCTCATTATGGTTTAATTTGCATTTCCCTAATGACTAATGATTTTGAACAACCTCTTATGTGTTTATCTGTCATCTGTATATCCTCCTTGGTGACATGTTTCTTCATGTATTTTGCCTATTTTACAATTGCATTGCTTAGTTTTTAACTATTGGGTTTTAAGAGTTCTTCATACTAGTTTTAGGGCCAGGCACGGCGGCTCACGCCTGTAATCCCAGCACTTTAGGAGGCTGAGGTGGGTGGATCACAAGGTTAGGAGATCGAGACCATCCTGGGAACACGGTGAAACCCGATCTTTACTAAAAATACAAAAAATTAACTGGGCGTGGTGGCAGGCACCTGTAGTCCCAGCTACTCGGGTGGCTGAGGCAGGAGAATGGCGTGAACCCGGGAGGCAGAGCTTGCAGTGAGCCGAGAGCATGCCACTGCACTCTAGCCTGGGTGACACAGCAAGATTCCATCTCAAAGAAAAAAAAAGAGGTCTTCATACTAGTTTTAGAAAGTAGTTCTATGTTGGATTGTCATTTACAAATATTTTCTCCTACTATGTAGCTTATTATTATCCTCTTAACATGGTATTTTCCAGGGCAACAGATTTTAATGTTGATAAAATCTAATGTATCAATTTCTCCTTTTATGGATCATGTTTTGGTGGTAAGTCTGAAACCTTCCTTGACTGGCCCTAGACCTTAGAGACTTTCTTTTGCTTTTTTGTTTTCTAATAGTTTTTATAGTTTTATTTTTTACATTTAGGTCTAGGACCCCTTTTGAATACATTTTTGTATGTGACACGAGACTTAGGCCAATGTTCTCTAAATAGAAAACTTTGGAACATCAAAAATGAACAAAGGACACTGTAAAGTAAAAATATAAATCAATACAATATGCTTTCCTTTTTCTCTTGAGTTTTCTAAATCACAGTTGAGTGTTGAAGCAGAAGTTGCAACACTGTCTGATGTGGTTCCACATGTATGTAGTAGAAATATTTAAGACTATTGTATTATAAATGAGACATGGCAGGGTCTTAGAGAGAGAGAAGGTTTCTCTACTTCAGTTGAATTGCTGAAATGATGATACCAGATGAGCATAGTGTCTGCCCATTCATCTCTGTCTGTTCTTTCTCTCTTTCTCTCCACCTCTCTCTCCCCCTCTCTCATATCTATGTATCTATTATGTAATACCTAAAGGAACTATTTAAAAAACTAAAAAATTCTCTCAGTTTTTCTTCATCTGAAGATGTTTGGATTTCCTTTTCATTCCTGGAAGATATTTTTGAAGGGCACAGGATTCTGGCTTGACAGTTATCTCCTTTCAGTGCTTGAAAAATATTGTGCTCTTTTCTTCTTGCCTCTTCGGTTTCTGATGAGAAATTCCCTGTCACTTGAAACCCTGCCCCCATATGTAAGGTATCCTTTTTCTCTGCTTTAAATATGTTTTTTCTTTGTCTTTAGTTTCCTGAAATTTAATTATGATATGTCGTGGCATAGGTTTCTTTGGGTTTAGACTGTGTGATTTTCACTCTTCTTTTTAACTGTAGGTTAATGTCTTTTGCCAAATTTGGTAATTTTTCAGCAATTATTTCATCAAGTATTTTCATACCTGCCTTCTTTTTCATCTCCTTCCAGCACTCTGATAACACAGATGTTAGACCTCTTCTTGTCTCATGCTCTGGAGTTCTGTTCCTTCCTTTCTGTTTGTTTGTTCTATTTTCAGATTGTAAAATTTCGGTTGTTCTGTCTTCCTGATCACTTATGTTTTCTTCTGTCTCCTCTACTCTGTTGTCGAGCCAATATTCTGAGGTTTTAATTTTAGTTATTATATTTTTAAGTTCTACAGTTTCCAATGGGTTCTTTTTAATGTTTTTGATTTATTTGCTCAGTTTCTATTTCTTTTCTATTTTCTTCATTTGTTTCAAGTGCATTCATAATTACTTTTTGAAGCATTTTAATTATGGCTGCTTTAAAATCTCTGTCTGATAATTCTAACATATTTGTTATCTTGGTATTGGCATCTATAGATTGTCATTTTTAATTCAGTTTTGAAATATTGCTGATTCTTGATATCACAAATGATTTTTGATGAGAACTTGGATATTTTTATAATATTTTCTGGAACCCTGGATCTTATTTAAACCTTCTGCTATACCTGGCTTTTTCTGACATTGCTTCAGCAGATGAAGGTGGAGGCAATTCTTCAATACTTCTGGGTGGAAAAAAAAGTCTACATTCACTACTTGGCCTCTATTGTCACCTGAGGCAGGGGTGGGTTTCCACCTTATCATTTGGTTTTCAAAGACCGTGGTGGAATGGGGGCGGCCTTGTAACCATGGGGCAATAGTGAAAGATCTGACTCTTCAGTAGGCCCCTCTGATTCTCCTTCCTTCTAGCAGAGAGGGAGGAAAATGCTTTGTTTATGTCCAGTTGCAGTGGAAGTGCAGGCTGCTCTCAGGGCCTCTACTGACACTACGTGGAATAGTGGAGGCTTGTTCCTTGCTAGCCGGGATGAAAGGTCCAGGTCCCTATTCAGTCTTCTCTGGCATCATCTCAGCGGCAGTGTTTCTGTGCTTCATCACACCCTCATGAGGATGAAAATGCTGACTCCCTGCTTGGCCTTTGCTGGCATGGGCCAGTAAACAAGGCCACTGCTTATTCTGTGGCTTTTGGTTGGAGTAGAGCAGTTATTGCCTAAAAGCATTCTGTCTTTCTAGGCTGCCCCTCTCCTTGTCCTTTGCCTAGAGAGAGTGACTTCTTGTTTTTTTATTTTTATTTTTATTTTTATGTTTTCAGTCTGAACTTCTTGGCATTTTGAGGTTGCCAACTCTTTCAGTTTTAAGTCTTAGCTATATGAGGCAAAAATAAAATCCTGGGAATTCACCACTGTGTTATTTTCAGGTCCCAAGTTCCCTTGGCAGTCTGCCTTCTTCTCTCTACCTTTCAGAACCTCCTTCTGTTTGCTTTATGTGTAATGGCCAGGGCCTTCAGTTGTTCTTAGTGGGAAGAATCAGGTAAAGTACATCTATGCCATCTTCCTAGAAGCAGAAATCACCCCGACTTATTTTTATTATTAATCCCATTTTACAGATGAGGAAACCAAGGTGTAGAATGGGTGAGTATCTTGTTCATGGTCAGACAGTTACTCAGTGGTAGAATCAAAATTTGAATTCAGGCCATTCAGTGCCAGAGTCTAGATTTAGAATTTCAGTTGAAAGCATAGGTGAAGCTAACTGTTCCAATCTAATTAAGACCATAAAACAGTACTCATCCAGGGAGGGGGATACATAGGTTTTCAGTCCTACCAGCCCATGGGGGCTGACATTGCTTGCTTATTGGTGTTTATAAGCTATACAGGGCTGTCCACAGATTCCACTAACTAGTGCTATGCTGGCTTTTCTAGAAATTAGCCTTACATCTTTGTTCCTAATTGTTTTTTCAGTTATTCTACTAGTACTGGCACTTCATGGGAACTCCTTATAATTATTAATAGCTCACTTTTGGAAGTTTTTATTCTCCATGGATTAAACTCCATTAACTGAACCATCGCCTTATAACTGCCTGTGATCCAGCCCCCAGCCAGAGAGGTTTCCAGAGGTTACCCGGTATCTCCAATTGATTCTACCATATTGAAGATCAAGATGGGGTTTTCTTGGGAATGGGGATTGACCTAGCTCAAGTCCCTGTTTAATAAGCCCTTTGCACACAGGCATTTGGCCTGCTGCCCTATCACAGTTCCCCTGAGTACTTCAGCTTGCACTCCGTTTGATCCTGGTTCTTACTCCAAAACTCCTGTAAATAGGGGCCAAAGGGACTACAGACTTCATCCCACTGTAGTCAATATCTTTATACCAACTATTTCAAACCATGTATTTATATTATTGTTGGATTTTTTGAAAAAATCATAGATTGTCAGTTCTGGAAGTAAAACCCTTTCATTTTGCAGAAAGGAAACCAAGTTGGTGCGGTTAGGGAGGGAAGTCTTATTTCACAAAATAACATAACAAAGTTATTCAGGAAATTAGTTGTGATTAGAGCTAGAAATTAAGGTTCTTGATGCCCAGTAGCCTTTGATTTTGCAGAGGGGTCTCATTAGCATACTAATTCTGCTTTTAAGTATTTTAAATTTTTATAGATACACAATAGTTGTACATGTTTATGGGGTACATGTGAAATTTTGATATATGCATACAAAGTCTAATGATCAAATCATGGTAATTGGGATATTCATCACCTTAAGCATTTATCACTTCTTTGTGTTAGGAACATTCCAGTTTCATTATTCTAGTTGTTTTGAATTATAAAATTAACTATAACTAATTATAGTCACCCTATTGTGCTACAGAACACAAGGTAAGATTTCTTCTATCTAACTGTATTTTTGTTCTCAATCCTCTATACACATTCAGCTTAAAGAACTCTCACCATTAAGATCCAAGAGTACCATGTCACTTTTGTGCAGTTAGGTTAATATCCCTTATTCTGAAATGATTTTCTTCTATAAGTCAGCACAATCTAGGGGTCAAGAGCACAAGATGGAATTAGATAGCCTTGAGTTCAAAGCCTGGTTCTCTCACTAATCTCAAGTACTTACCCTCTAAACTGTAGTTTCCTCATCCAAAAAATGGAAGTGTTCACGGCACCTACTGATATGTAGGTTGTAAGATGTAAAAGACACATTCTAAAGTATTTGGAATAACATCTGCCACTTATTAGATATTAAATATAAAAATTTAGTGGTAATATTGTCACATATTTTTTATTCCAACCTAAACAATGAGGTAGCTTGGGAAAATAAATTTATCTCCATATTACAGATAAGAAAACATATATATTACACTTGCACAACACTTTGCAAGTATATAGGCAGCCTTTACATCTGCTTGTTCTTAATTACTATCTAAAGGACCCATGCAGTCAATTGTACTATTCCCCTTTTAAGGATGTTGATAACAGGTGAAGTGACAAAGCTAGTTAGTAACCATTGAGACATAAACTCCGTGAAGACAGGAGCTTTGAGTGTTTGCATATCATCATTACATAGAACACTGCCTAGCATGTAGTAAGCAGTAAGAAATATTTATTGAGTAAAAAAACCAAAGTAATAAAATTATTCTCAAACAATATTTAGTGCTGCATGAACACAAAGATTTCTCACTGTCTGTAGTCTGCCATCATTGTTCTTCATCTGACAGTTTTCTCCTTGTGATATTTCATATTATTGAGGGATTACTTTACCAAAGGGAATGTCTATAATTTCTAATTTGCTCTAATAAATTTTTGGCCTTTAACAGATGCATGACAACTGTACTATACTGTGTTTTGAATTCCAATTATTATAAGACAGATGTCTGCCCTTTTCTACAAAGCTCAAAGCTTTGTGAACTTTCACTGTTAATTGCATTTCATATTCATAAATGGACATTTTTACTAAGTGTATGAGCATGTGCTAAGTGTATTTAAATCGCTCAGTGAGTTCCATATCACTTAGTTGGAGTAGATGCGGAAATACATACCTACTAAAATATATTTAATACAATTTTATAACTCTATAATATGGTCATCACCAATAAAACAGCACAACAGTAATAAAACTTGGATTTTAGTACCATTTATTTACCACCCAAGAAGTGAGTTCTTTATGATGAAGCTCTGTTTAAAGATCATTTAACACTATGACTAGCTAGAGACAGGTTCAAGTCCTGACTCTATCATCATCATAGGTTGTGTGATCTTAAGCAAGTTACTTTGCTCATCTTCTCTTGTTCATATGAAAATTTGGAATAATGATGATGATGATAAATATCAATGAGCATGCTCATAGTACTTACTTACTCTCTAAGGCAATGCTCACAAAAACTCATATATTATTAACAATGACCCTCTGAATGGACACTGTTTTCTCTCCAATTTACAAATGTTTGGCTCACGGGTAGAATTAAATGATTAAGTATATATGGAAAAGACTATGCTATCAGTGAAGTCCTACATATTGTTAGTTACAATAGCTTCTTTCCATCACATTTCCATGGACTATCACAATTTTTATACAAAATCATACAGACAGACTTGGTTTTAAGGTAAGGTGCCACTTCTTTTTGTTTGTTTGTTTGTTTTTGTTTTTTTGAGATGGAGTCTCACTCTGTCGCCTAGGCTGGAGTGCAGTGGCACAATCTCCACTCACTGCAACCTCCGCTGCTCAGGTTCTAGCGATTCTCCTGCCTCATCCTCCTGAGTAGCTGGGATTACAGGTGCCCACCACCACGCCCAGCTAATGTTTTGTATTTTTAGTAGAGATGGGATTTCACTATGTTGTCCAGGCTGGTCTTGAACTCCTGACCTTGTGATCTGCCCACCTCGGCCTCCCAAAGTGCTGGGATTATAGGCATGAGCCACTGTGCCCAGCTAAGCTGCCACTTCTTATTATCTTCTGACCTTATACAATATATTTAAATATTCCAAGATTCAGATTTCTCACCTGCAAAATGGGCATGATATAGAATCTAACTCATAAGACTGTTCTGAGGATTTACTGAGATGATGCTTAGTGCCTGGCATAATTGCTCAGTAATTACTGGTTATAATGATGATAGAGATAATGATGAAGATAAATGTATTTATTGGAAAAGTGGAGTGGAATGTTTGAAATGGTGCTAGCTCCTTACATTACTTGATGACACCAAAGTTATTTCAATGCAAAACAGTTATTGGGTACATAACCTACTACTTTTAACTATAGTGACAGTCCACTGACTAAATTGTATCCTACACTCACTCTAGCTACAAGTCCATGTTTGGACGAACGGAGGCAAGATGGCGCAGTTCCAGGTTCTTCACCGTCAACTTTCCCGCACCCAGGAAAGACACAGGTCAACTGCACAGGCGCAACCCGACCTCCGATGGAGAAAAACTGGAACCCGCCTAGCCACGCCTACCGCCCGGCCCCGACCCACCCACGTCCCGCCCACTGCCCTCCCACTCCCAGGCCCAGGACATAAAAGCCGCTCCCGGCGGGCTCGCCGCAGGCACTTCCTCAGCCCCCACTCCTGTCGGGACTGCAGGAATCCGTGGGCTCTGGGGCGACTCTCTTGGCCTCCTTTGCCGGAGGCCGACAGACCTCACCCTCCACACCTTCTTCCCTGAAGCTAGGTGACCAAAAAAAGTAAATTTGCAGTTTTGCTCCTAGCCTTGCCTACTCGCTGGTCCTTTAATACTCGCCCTGGTGAGCCTGGAAAGCAAATCAGTTTCCTGGAAAGCAAATCAGTTTCTTAGAAAGCAAATCAGTCCACTCTGTTTTATTTTGTTTTTCATTAGATCCCCATAGCCTAGCAAACATAAATGTTCTTTTAGAGTAATATGTGTGAATCTGTTTAAATTATAACGCTCTAAATTCCAAAATAGCCTAAATGTTTACTAGAGATCCCTGCAAGTAAGAAAATTACCAAAAACTCAATACATTGATGATGTAAGTTTATGCATAGAGGATGATTTATTCCAGACACAACGCAACTACATCACCAACATAAGAAAATTGTAAAAATGTATAACTAGTAGAAGGAACTGAAGATATTTAATCTATCTCCTTTTGGAGGTCTTTCATGAGTCATAAAACAGGGCTTATTATTTTTCTACCCAAACTCACCTGTCCTCCTATGTTCTATACTTCAGTAAATGATTCCTGTGGCTCCAACCAAAAATGTTGATGCCATGCTTGATTCCTACCTCTCTCTTGCCATCTTTCTAAACAGTTTTCATAAGCTCCCCTCCCTCAGACTTATTTACTTTTCTCTATTCTTGCCACCATGCTCCTTGTCTTGGCCTTCATTTTTTTCCCACTTGTACTACTGCAGCAGACTGTTTATTGAACATTACCCCTTCCAGTCCATTTGACATCCTATAACTAATAGGATCTTAATTTTAAAATAAGCACATCTTATCAATTTCCTTCTTTAAAATCTTCAATAATTTCCTCTGTCCCTGCAATAATGTCAAATTTTCTAATATGCTACATGGTCTACCCTTTTCCTATATCTCAAACCATCTGAAACTTCTTTCTTTGCCTTACTTACTTCTCCCTTAAAACACAACATGAGCACACAACGAGCTTCCTTCACTTCTTCAACAGTGTCAATGTTTTCTTTCCTCATCTGAATCTTTAAACTTCCCTCTGTCTAGGGCTCCTTTATTACCTCCATAGCGCTCCTTGTCTATCCTTGTCATAGCATTCAAATCACTAAATCATAATTACCTTTCCTTTTTTGTGTTTCCTACTAGACTCAGTTTTTTGAGGGCACATCCTGTGTCTGATACATTTGTCATTGCATCCTTAGAACCCATCTTAAAACAAGGCGCAAATTAGAAGCTCAACACCGATTTTTTTTAAGTGTGTGCCTACATGAAAAAATCAAGTCAGAAGAGAAAGGATCCATAAATATAAACAAGGCAGTGTAGAGGGGTAAAACAGGGAACAATTTTGGATAAGGTAGTCAGAGAAGAAAACTTTAAGGTGTTATTTGAGCAAAAAGACTTCAAAGGGAAAAATGAGCCAAGTAGATACTGAAGAACAGAGCCTTTTGGGCAGAGAGAATTAGGTAGAGCTTTGGAGGTCCAAGGGAACGATAAGGAGGCTAGTGTAACTGGAGAACACTGAGCAGAGGGAAGAGTGGTTGGAGTTAGGTTTAGATTACATAGTAATTTGTAGGCCAAAATAGACTTGAGTTTTATTCTCAGTGTAAATGAAATGATTGAAGGATTTTAAGAATACATGTACAGAATCTAACATTTATTTCTTAACTATTAATCATAACAAAGGACATTGAAATACGATTCTGAGATTTTTAAGAGAATTCACCTGGAGGAATGAAGTTTATAGACATTAAAGATGTAAAGTCACATACTGTTTTACAGATAGAGAATTTAATCCCAGGCAGGTTGATTACTTTGCTAAAAAATATGCTGAAAATATATGGCCAGCAGATATGAGCAGCCATGACTTTTGACTCCTTGCCTGGTTTACTTTTAAAAGGATGAGGAAATACATGTGTTACTCGGGACCATATTCATACAAACTCCTAAATGGCTATCATAGGTATGATAAGTAACTTCAGATGTTGTTAGACTTTATCACATTTTAAATACCTATTCATAAGAATTTTCAAGGCAATCACAGAATTTTTTTTTTTTTTTTTTGGAGTTTGAAGTCAACTCGAGATATTTTATTTCATTTTCTTTTTCTTTTTTTTCTTTTTTTTTTATTACACTTTAAGTTCTAGGGTACATGTGCATAACATGCAGGTTTGTTACATATGTATACTTGTGCCATGTTGGTGTGCTGCACCCATCAACTCGTCAGCACCCATCAATTCATCATTTATATCATGTATAGCTCCCCAATGCAATCCCCCCCCCCCCCATGATAGGCCCCAGTGTGTGATGTTCCCCTTCCCGAGTCCAAGTGATCTCATTGTTCAGTTCCCACCTATGAGTGAGAACATGCGGTGTTCGGTTTACTCTTCTTGTGATAGGTTGCTAAGAATGATGGTTTCCAGCTGCATCCATGTCCCCAAAAAGGACACAAACTCATCCTTTTTTATGGCTGCATAGTATTCCATGGTGTATATGTGCCACATTTTCTTAATCCAGTCTGTCACTGATGGACATTTGGGTTGATTCCAAGTCTTTGCTATTGTGAATAGTGCCACAATAAACATACGTGTGCATGTGTCTTTGTAGTAGAATAATTTATAATCCTTTGGGTATATACCCAGTAGTGGGATGGCTGGGTCATATGGTACATCTAGTTCTAGATCCTTGAGGAATTGCCATACTGTTTTCCATAATGGTTGAACTAGTTTACAGTCCCACCAACAGTGTAAAAGTGTTCCTATTTCTCCACAACCTCTCCAACACCTGTTGTTTCCTGATTTTTTAATGATTGCCATTCTAACTGGTGTGAGATGGTATCTCATTGTGGTTTTGATTTGCATTTCTCTGATGGCGAGTGATGATGAGCATTTTTTCATGTGTCTGTTGGCTGTATGAATGTCTTCTTTTGAGAAATGTCTGACAGAATTGCACTTATTTCTGTTTCTCATAGCATGTGTCACAGACCACCAACACCAAATGTCAAAGTGCAATGAATGTATAGTTCACTTCCTCTGAGTTCTTTCTAAAGTGATCCAAAAATCATTAATTTTTCTATCAGGTATTTCTGAGCCTCTATTTTATGCAAGGTATCATGTTGGGTACTGGCATGGCAAAGATGAATATGCCATGGCATCTGTCCTCAAGGAACTTGCATCTTAGGGAGGATGACAGAAATAGAGGATAGTCATCACTAAACAAAATGTGAAAAGGAGAATAATGAAACAGGACATTTTATAGTTTATCTAATGCTTTATAGTTTAACAAATATAAATATTATAATAATTTTTATTTTTACTTTTCACTTTCTCTACAATTGCTGTGTCTAATATGCATGCTCTTATTTAATTATCTTATGATCCTCTTATTATCCTGTGGGCCATAAAATTTGCCCATTTTTTTTTTTCATGAGAAAACTGATGACAAGTATGTTCAGTAGCTTTGACAAGGTCAATCAGTTGGTCAGTAGTAAAGCTTAGAGTCAAACACTAGCAGTTTGACTTTAGAAGCTATACTTTCAACAACTCACATATTTTTTGAGAGATATTGGCTTATTTTTAATTTAAAATATATGAGTGATTTATTTTCTCACCATTTCATAGGCAAAAATGTTGGCTCAAAGGGTTTCATAAACTTTTCAAGGTCACCGTCGAGCCCACATTAAACTCCATGTCTTTTGATTCCAAGTATCATCTTATTCCACTAAAAAACGTTTCTTCTATACACATTTTTTGTATATGTTAGAGAACTGGATGAACACATTAATTTTGATGTGACTGGAGGGGAGGGCGAGGGACTTAATTAAGGAGGTGATACATCTTAAGTAGGACTACCTACTCTATTTTAAAATGTCACTGAAGAGGGATATTTTTCCACTATGAAATAGCAAGCTGCTTTTCCAGGTTAATTCTATTTCTAGAGAATGCAAATTCAGCTTTTTGTTGAAGCTACTATATTCCAGATAGCACATGCCAATTTATTTGATCATTATTTTCCCTATCATTGCCAGGCTAAACCTTCTCAAACAAAAATCTCCTCCAATTCTCATGCAAGCATAATTTTCTGACATTTACCGGAAAATCTAACTAAATATTGAATAAATGCAATTCTAACTGAAACAGGCAAATGAAATTTCAATAAACTTCCAGTAGTGTTTATTGTTAAAAATAACAATAACAATATTATTAAATACATGTTCATCACTGCTGTATTTATTTTATGCACATTAAAAATGCTAATCTTCACAAAACTCAGGAGATAGGTATCCCCACTTTGCACAGGGCCTTCATGATTCCAGAAGTTAGATCACAGAGATAAAAAGTGAATAGGGCAGAATAAATGGCAAGTAACATGGCAAATTAAAAAATTTTAAGCCCTCTTCTCCCCACAGAAACACCAATTTAACAGCCACCCACAGACAAAAATAACTTTATGAGAGCTCCAGAATCCAAGTGAAAGTCACAGCATACCATTAAAGCACAGAAAAAGAAAAGACACGTTGAAAAGAGTAAGAACACTTTACCCATAATGCCCCTTCCACAAGCTGGCATGGCACAGGGCTAAGACAGATTCCCTTGGTTTGTGAATTATCTAATGGTGAATAAAGAGAATGAAATATTTGACTTCCTAACTTTTCAGGGCACTATCTGAGAGGCCTGTGTCTGTTGCACTTCATCTAGAACACTGAAGAAATCTGCATGGCTACATCACCTAGAGGTAGCTAAGAACAAAAATAAAGGGTACAGGGGCTCTCAACAACCAGCACACAGATCTCAGAAGGAATCCCACAGACCCCAGCAGCAGACCCACCCAAGTATCTTACCAGCTGGCCTGCCCAGAATCCTTGACTGGGCTGACTGATGGAGAACTTTTCCTCCAAAAGCCTCCAAAGACTAGAAGAAACCATTTCTTCTTCAAATGTGCAGACAATAATACAAGGCCACAAAGATTTAAAAAAATGAGGAAAATATGACACCACCAAAGGAAAAAATGAAGTTCTAATAACTGACCCTAAAGAAATGTAGCAAATGATCCTATGAAATGCTTTTAAAATAATTCAATTTTTTTTTTTATAGATCAAGGAACATAAATAGAAAAATTCATGAAATCAGGAAAACAGTACAGAAAACAAATGAGAAATCCAAAAAAATGTACAGAGACCATAAGAAAAAGCAGCAAACAAAGTTCTAAAGCAGAAGAATACAATATTTGAATAGAAAAATTTAATAGAGAGCTTAATCAGTAGATTGGATCAAGTAGAAGACAGAAGCAGCAATCTCAGTGACAGGTCAATTGAAAATAACCAGTCAAAGGAAAGCAAAGAAATAAAAATGAAAAAGACTAAAGAAAGCCTGTGAGACTTATGAGATACTATCAAGCAAACCAATTTATGCATTATGAAACTTTAAGATGGAAAAAATAAGGTGGGAGAAAATTTATTTAAAGAAATAATTGCTGAAATCTTCCCAAATCTGGAGAGGGAAATACATATTCAGGTTCATGAAGCTAAACATCACAAATAAATTGAATCTAAAGAGGTATGTACTGAAACACTTGATAATTAAATTGTCAGAAGTCAACAGTCAACAAAGAAGATAATAATGAAAGCAGCAAGATAAAAGTGACCTGTAACATAGAAGAGAATCTCAATAAAATTATCAGCAGATTTCTCAGAAGAAACCTTGTAGAGTAGGAAAGATTGAGATATATTTAATTGCTGAAAACATGCCAACCAAAAACACTACTGTTGGCAAAACTGTCATTTAAAAATAGAGAAAAAACTTTCCTAAGCAAACACAAACTGAGTGAGTCTGTAACCACTAGACCTGCCTTACAAGAAGTGCAAAGGGAAATTGTTTAAGTTGAAGTGAAAATACACTAAACAGCAACACAAAAGCATGTGAAAATATAAATATCACTGGCAAAGGTAAATACAAAAAAACCAGAATAATATAATACTGTAATGGTAGTGCATAAATCATTTTAAACCTAGTATAAAACTTAAAAGACGAGAGTATTAAGAATATCTATAACTATACAAGTTTGTTAATGGATTCACAACATAAAATGAAGTACATTCTGAAATTAATAATATAAAGTGTGGGAAGGAAAAGTAAAATTATAGTTTTTATATATGACTGAAGCTACTATAGTAAGTTACCATTCTACAAAATAGAATATCATAACTCTAAGAAGGTTTTATCAATCATAACGCTAAGAAAGTTTTATCATGATAACCACAAAAATAGAAACTGCAATAGATATTTAAAAAGATAAAGGAATCAAAGTATATCATTACAAAATTAATCCAATCATAAAGAAAGACACAAGAGGAAGAGAGAAATAAAAGAACTACGAAACATTCAGAAAACACTTTTAAACTATGCTACTAGTGAGACCTTACCTATCAATAGTTATTTTATTTTATTTTTCATTATACTTTAAGTTCTAGGGTACGTGTCCACAATGTATAGGTTTGTTGCATATGTATACATGGGCCACATTGGTTTTCTGCACCCATTAACTCGTCATTGACATTAGGTATTTCTCCTAACACTATCCCTACCCCAGGCCCCCACCATGACAGGCCCCAGTGGGTGATGTTTCCCGCCCTGTGTCCAAGTGTTCTCATTGTTCAATTCACGTCTACGAGTGAGAACATGCAGTATTTGGTTGTTTGTCTGCGATATTTTGCTCAGAATGATGGTTTCCAGCTTCATCCATGTCCCTACAAAGGACATGAACTCATCCTTTTTTATGGCTGCATAGTCTGCACAGCAAAAGAAACTACCATCAGAGGGAACAGGCAACACACAGAGTGGGAGAAAATTGTTGCAATCTACCCATCTGACAGAGGGCTAATATCCAGAATCTACAAAGAACTTAAACAAATTTGCAAGAAAAAATCAAACAACCCCATCAAAAAGTGGGCGAAAGACATGAGCAGACACTTCTCAAAAGAAGACATTTATGCAGCCAACAGACACATGAAAAAAAATGCTCATCAACACTGGTCACCAGAGAAGTGCAAATCAAAACCACAATGAGATATCATCTCACACCAGTTAGAATGGCGATCATTAAAAAGTCAGGAAACTATGTTGGTGTGCTGCTGGATTCTGTTTGCCAGTATATTATTGAGGATTTTTGCATCGATGTTCATCAGGGATATTGGTCTAAAATTATCTTTTTTTTGTTGTGTCTCTGCCAGGCTTTGGTATCAGGATGATGTTGGCCTCATAAAATGAGTTACGGAGGATTCCCTCTTTTTCTATTGATGGAGATAGTTTCAGAAGGAATGGTACCAGCTCCTCCACGTACCTCTGGTAGAATTCAGCTGTGAATCCATCTGGTCCTGGACTTTGATTGGTTGGTAGGCTATTAATTGTTGCCTCAATTTCAGAGCCTGCTATTGGTCTATTCAGGGATTCAACTTCTTCCTAGTTTACTCTTGGACACCAACATAGTATAGGCACAAGTATACATATGTAACAAACTTGCACGTTATGCACAAGTACCCTAGAACTTAAATTATAAAAAAAAAAAAAAAAAGGTCAATGCATAAACAAATTGAAGTATATCTGTACACTGGAATAATACTCAGCAAGAAAAAAGAATGAACTATTAAATGCCATGAATAAATCTTAAAATTAAAAAAAAAAAAAAGAAAATGCGTTAAATATGCACCATGGAATACTACTCAGCTGTAAAACAGAATGAAATAATATATTTCGCAGCAACTTGGATGGAGTTGGAGGCCATTATTCTAAGTGAAGTAACTCAGGAATGGAAAACCAAATACCATATATTGTCACTTATAAGTGGGAGCTAAGCTATGAGTATGCAAAGGCATACAAGTGATATAATGGGCCGTGGGGACTCAGAAGAGAGGCAGCAAAGGATCAAAAAACTATACATTGGATACCATGCATACTACTTGGGTGATGGGTACACTAAAATCTCAGACTTCACCACTATACAATTCATCCATGTAACCAAAAACCACTTGTGCCCCAAAAGCTATTGAAAAAAAAAAAGTCAGGTGCTGGAGAGGATGTGGAGAAATAGGAACACTTTTACACTGTTGATGGGACTGTAAACTAGTACAACCATTATAGAAGACAGTGTGGTGTTTTCTCAAGGATCTAGCACTAGAAATAACATTTTACCCAGCAATCCCATTACTGGGTATATACCCAAAGGATTATAAATCATGCTACTATAAAGACATGCACACATATGTTTATTGTGGCACTATTCACAATAGCAAAGACTTGGAACCAACTCAAATGTCCATCAATGATAGACTGGATTAAGAAGATGTGGCACATATACACCAATGATTATTTTAAATATAAACTGATTAATGTCCCTAGTCAAAATATATAGAATAGCTGAATGGATAAAACATATGAACCACCTATGTGCTATCCATGAAATTCACTCTGGATATAAAGACACACTTAGGCTGAAAGTGAAGTGATGAACAAAGATATTCCACATAAAGGGTAACAAAAAGAAGCTGCAGCTATGCTTATATCAGACAAAATACAGTTTAAGTCAAAACTATCACACAAGAACAATAAAAGTCATTATATAATAATTAAAGGGTCAATCCAATTGGAAGATAAAACAGTTATAAATACACTTTCTTTTTTGTAGTATTATGCATTGGAACACCTAAATATTCTAAGCAAACAATGGCAGATCAGAAGGGAGCAATGGACAGCAATACAATAATAGTAGGAGACCTCAATATCCCACTATCAATAAACAATAGATCATCCAGAAAGAAAATCAATATAAGAACAGCACATGAACAACACCATGGATGAAATGGACCTAACACACATATACAGAACATTCTACCCAATAGCAGCAGTATATATATATATATATATATATATATATATATATTTTTTTTTTTCCTCAAGTGTATATAGAACATTCTCTCATTCTCTAGAATAGATTACATGCTAGGTTACAAACGACAAAAGTCTTAACAAACTGAATTAGACTGAAATCATTCCAAATATCTTTTCTAAACAAAATAAAATAAACTAGAAATCAATAACAAAAGAAAAATGGGAAAATTTACAAACACGTGAAAACTGAAAAATACACTCTTGAACAAAGAAGATTTTATTTCAAAAGAAATGAAAATGAAAATGAAACATACCAAAATTTATGGGATGCAGTCAAAGCAGTTCTAAGTGGGAATATTATGGCAATAAATACCTATACTTAGCAAAAAGAAAAATCATAAGTATACAAATGAACTTTGCAGTTCTAGAAAGTAGAGAAAACAAACTAAGCCTAAAGTTAGCAGAAAAAAAAATAAAGATTATGGAAGAAATAAATAAAATAGAATTTAAGAACGATAGAAAAAATGGCAAAGCTAAGAGTTATTTTCTTAATATAAATAAAATTGATAAGCCCTTGGATAGGATAACTGAAAAAAGAGAGAGAAAGAAGACTCAAATAAAATTAGAAACATGAGGGAGACATTATAACTGATGCCATGGAAATATAATGATAATAAAGCATTACTATGAACAATTATATGCCCATAAATTGGGCAATCTGGAAGAAATAGATAAATTCTTAGAAACATACAATCTATCAAGACAGAATCTACAAGAAATAGGAAAAACAGTAACAAAAAGAGATTGAATCAGTAATCCAAAAACTTTCAACAAAGTAAACATCAGGACAAGATGTCTTCACAGGTAAATTCTCAAAAACTTTTAAAAATTAAAACACATTCTTCTTAAACTCTTCTAAATGATAGAAGAAAGAACACTTCCAAACTTATTTTATGAAGGTAGCATTACTCTGATACCAAAGTCAAAGACTACACACACACACACACACACACACACACACACACAAACAAGCCAATCAATGTCCCTGATGAACATAGATGTAAAAATTCTCAACAAAATTTTATCAAAATTTCACAGCACATTAAAAGTATTATACAAGGATTATATACTATGACCAAGTGAAATTTACCACTGGGATGCAAGGATGGTTGAATATACGCAAATCAGATCAGTGTCATACAGAACATTAACAGAATGAAGAAAAAAAATCATGAGATCATCTCAAAAGATGTGGGAAAAACACCCGCCAAAATTCAGTACTCCTTATTAATAAGAACCCTCAATAAATTATATGTAGAAAAAACTTACCTCAACACAATAAAAATCGTATAGAAAAGGCCCACAGCCTACAATTATAATCAATGATGAAAAACTGAAATATTTTCCTCTAAGTTCTGGAAGAAGGCAAGGATGTCCACTTTTACCACTTCTATTAAACACAATACTGGAATTCCTAACTAGATCATTTAGGCAAGAAAAAGAAATAAAAGTCATCTAAATTGAAAAGGGAAGAAATAACAGAGATATATTTATGGCTGACATAATCGTTTAGGTAAGAAACCCTGCAGACACCACCAAAAAACTGTTAAGATTTAAGAAACAAATTCAGTAAAGGTGCAGAATCAACATAGAAAAATCAAATGTGTTTTTTATAAGCTAACAATAAACTGAGAGAAAAAGAAATTTAAGAACCAATCCCATTTACAATAGTATAAAAATACTTAGGAATAAGTTTAAGCAAGGAGCTAAAATATTTATACACTAAAAACTATAAAATATTGATGAAAAATTTGAGGAAGACACAAATAAATGAAAATACAGTCCACGTTCATAGATTAGAACTGATATTGTAAAGTTTTCATACCACCAAAAGCAAGTTACACTCTCCATACAATGCCTATGAAAATGTCAAAAGCATTTTTCACAAATAGAAGTAACTGTTGTTAAAATATTCAAACTACCCAAAGCAATCTACATTTTCAATATAATACGTATCAAAATTTAAAAAGCATTTTTTACAGAAATAGAAAAAACAATTTTAAAAATCCTAAAATTTATATGGAATCATAAAAAAAAAAACTCTGAGTAGCAAAGCAATCTTTAGCGAAAACAAAGCTGGAGACATCATACTACCTGACTTCAAAATATACTACACAGCTATACTAACCAAAACAGCATGGTCCTGGCATAAAAACAGAACATACAGATCAATGGAACAGAGAATCCAGAAATATACCCATGCATTTAGAATCAAGCTATCACTAACAAAAGTGTCAAGAGCATACAATAGAAGAAAAATATCCTTATCAATAAATGGAGTTAGAAAAATTGTATATTCACATGCACAGCAACAAAATTGGACCCTAATTTCACACTATATACAAAAAATAATTAAAGTAGATTAAAGACTTAAACTTAAGAACCAAAACAATATAACTGGAAAAAAAACTTCTTGACATTGGTCTAGGCAATGATTTTTTGTAAATAATCCCAAAATTACTCTTAACAAAAGCAAACATTTACAAGTAGGATTGTAACAAGTTCAAAAGCTTCTGCACAACAATGGAAACAATCAAAATGAAATGGTAACCTATGGAATGGGGGAGAATATTCACAAGTCATGTATCTAACAAAAGGCTAATATTTAAAATATATAAGGAGCCCATACAACCCCAAAGCAAAAACAAAACAAAACCAATCAACCAAAAACAAAAACAAATAACCTGATTTTAAAATGAGCAAAGGATTTGAATAGACATTTTTCCAAAGAACATGTGTAACTGGTTTACAGGTGTAAAAAAAAAAAAAAAAAAAAAAAAAATGCTCAACATCACTATTCATCAGGGAAATGTAAATCAAATCCACAATAACATATCACCTCACACCTGTTATGATGGCTACTATAAAAAAATATATATATTTTTTAAAAAGCAGAAGATAACAAATGTTGGCCAGGATGTGGAGTCAAGAGAACCCTGTTGCACTGTTTGTGGTAATGTTAATTGGTGTAGCCACTATGGAAAACAGTTCGAAGGTTCGTCAAAAAATTGAAAAGAGAATTGCTGTATTGTTTGCCAACCCCACTTCTGGATGCGTAATTTTTTTTTATAAAAAAGAAATCAGAATCTCAAATAAATATCTATACTCTCATAATCATTACAGCATTTTTGCAATAGTCAAGACATGGAAGCAATCTAAATAGTCATTGACAGAAGAGTGGATAATGAAATATGGTATATACATACAATAAAATATTATTCAGCTTAAAAAGAAGGCAATCCTGATATTTGTGACAATGTGGATGAATCCATAAGACATTATGCAAAGTGAAATAAGCCAGATACAGAAGGACAATACTACATGTTTCCATATTTATGAGGAACCTAAGATAGTCAAATTGGTAGAAGCAGAGAGTAGAGTGGTGGTTGCCCGGGGGCTGGGAAATAGGGAAAGTGGGTAGGTATTAGTCTAAATGCAAAAAGTTTTATTTATACAAGATGAATAAGTCCTAGAGAGCTACTGTACAGCATAATGCTTATAGTTAATAATACTGTATTATATGCTTAAAATTTTTCTAAGAGGATAGGAAATATATCCTAATATGTTATCACTAATATATTATTGTTAAAAACACAATATATATGTGTATCCATGCATATATTGTATATATAATAATAATTAATAAAGAATCCAGGAGGAAAGTTTTTGAGGTGATGGATATGTTTATGGCATAGACTGTGGTGATGATTACATGGGTGCATACATACTCTAGACTCATCAAGTTGTTGAATGTGTATTAGTGGCTGAACATATGGTTAAATGAACATAGAGATTCATTCAACCTCTAAACATAATTCTTTTCTTGAGAGAGTTTTGAAAGCTAAACTGAAAACTACTTTTCTAAACTTCTTTGTAACTAGGGTTCTAAATGTAAAGTAGGTTTTATCCATCAGATGCATTTGCCTGAAATCTGAAGTCAAAGTTGAGACAGAAAGCATTTTTCTACTCTCTTTGGCTGTGTCTGCATAGGTATATGCGAGAAGAAGGTTCTCTGCAGAGGTACTCCTTGCCCAGCTTCCTGGATGGCTGGGAGATACCGCTTGACCTAATTTCTCTTCTCCTGGTCTGCAGATAAGGGTTTATGTGTTCTATAGTTTGGGTGTCTGCAATGGGGGAAGCAATGGTGGCAGTTTTTGGGGTATGGTACAGCTCCAGAGATAGCCCAGGATTGGTAGCTCCCATATGGGTCAGCTGGATTGTTTGAAAGTCTCTCCTGGAGACCCAGGTTAGACTCCATTGCTATGTAATAAATTTTAAACCCCCGATTCCCTATGTTAAATCAATTCTTGCTTAAAATATCTAGAGTGTCACCTATTTTCTATATTTAATCTTGAGTGACACATTGAGTAATGTTCTCTACTAGTAAATCATATTTCTAAGAATCCATCTTGCAGTTCTCTTTCAATGGGAGAGGGGAGTGTTATCAAAATCATACCCCATTCATCCACAACAAAGATGTGGGCCTGGGGTACGGGGACAGATCTATGGGAAGAATCCCACTACAACTGCACATAGTAGTCGGTGAACAAATTAGCAAATGAAAGACTGGTGACCAACAGTGCTTTTAGATTATTTTTGGCTTCTTTGGGTTTCCTTCTCCCTTTAATTAATCATGTAAAAAGCTCCTACTTTTGGAGTACCTATTATATACCAGAAATGGTGATAGAAACTTTGATGAATTTTTTCCAATCCTCGTGAGATCTTGGTAAGTATTTTTATCCCTGTTTTAGTCATTTATTTATTCAGATGAAGAATCCCAGGTTCAGAGAGGTAAGTCTTACTTCATTTAACTCATTTTCATTCTCCTTTGTCTTTTATCGTAGAAAGGCTTTGAAGGTTCCATCACCTTATTGGCAGAAAGAAAATGCACTTGAAATAAGAAGACTTGGGGCATGTACTGTTCCAAGATTTTCTAGCAGTAGAACATGGCACAATCACTCACATTTTCTTAATCTCAGTTCACTCACCAGTAAAATGGGCACACCAGCATCTTACCTGACTGTTGCACAGGTTCCTACACAACTCCATAGCTCTTTAAATATCCACTAGAATGTTGGAAAGGTTTTAAAATATGTACATTGTCCAAGAGTAAACATGAGGGCAAGTCATTTAAGCCCTTACATCTATTTTCTCATCTAAATAATGGGTATGATGAGTGTAGCTCCTTCATTGTTGTGTTAAACAGGATAACATAATTGAAGTGATTATCAGTTGCTAAATGCTAAGTACCAAATCATTTTAGTTTTATTTTTATTATGAATAACAAATTATAAGTTTGTCTGAGGTATTTTATCCAGCTAGCTTCCTCTACATCCCTGTTCAACAGTTCAAGAGTATTTTAAAAGAAAAAAAAGGTATTAGCTTTAGCAGTGCCCTGAGTGTACTCACCTGCCAGGTATAACTTGTATCCTCAAGTGGAGATGCAAAGCCTCCTGCCAGTTGGCCCTATGCTCTGTTTGGAAAGCTGCTTTCTCCCTGTCCTCTTGGCTCCTAAGGTGGATAAGTAGATTTTCCATCCTTTGGTCAGTGCCAATGACTCAGGCCAAAGGAACAGATGTGAAGTGCAGCCCTCCAAGAGGGAAGTCTAATCAGATGAAAACTTTTCCTAGGACAGCTTTTTTCATGCCTGGCCTCACTGGCAAGCAGGAGACTGGATGAGAGACAGCAGCCATATGCCAGACCCATGGCAGACACTCAGCAATTACAAATGCTCTGCAAGGTAACTTTTTGTTTGCCTGTTTCTTTTAAGCCAGTAGGGAATCTGAAGGCTATATAGAATCATAGTAAAACCCATGCCTAAGTGGGCATGAAATAGATCCCTGAGTAGGTATTTGGGAAGAATGTCTGATTGACTAATCTAGCAACCTAGCCTGAGAACCAGTCACTTATTTACAATGGAACAGGCTTTTGGAGGTAGTACTTGGCATATAACTCATATATATTTGTTTTTCATGCCAATCTCTCTCCCATCAACCAAACTACTGAGAAGAGACAGGTCTGTTCTAGGAAGAGGCATTAGGCATGTTTGTGGGATACAAAAAGGATCCTCCTTGAGGCCAAGGGTTGCACAAGAAGTAGGAACAAGTAAGCCACAGGAACAGCTAACGCTATAGAAATATGATCACTAAGGACTTTTTATTTCAAGTCCAAAGCACAAGCAATTGTCGATAGAGAAATTCAGATCTTTTTTTCAATGTTTGTCAACTTTAGTAAAGAAAGTCCACTGAGAGGTAATACAGAATACAGTCAATGATCAGAGACTTTTAAGAAACAGTTCAATAAAAGAAGGGCTTCTGTGCTGGAACAGGACAGTAATGTTTCCCTTAGATTATCTGGGCTATGGAATGCTCCAGTTCCCTTATGAGGGGATAGTGGAGTGAGTATACAAATCATAGTATTTGGTGGTAGTCATTTTTTAAATTTTTCTTTTTATGTATGTATATGTATACATGCTAAATTTGCTGTAAAATGCATCTAGTTATTCAGTACCATTATTATTGGGCCTTTGGAGGCTTTTTACAAAGTCCTAATGATGCCAGACAGGTGAGCCCCAAAGTGGGGCTTAGCCCACAATGGTTCTTGGCTTTGCCCAGGAAGGAATTCAAGGTCAAGGCACAGGAAGGAGAAACAGCTTTATTGAAGAGGCAGTGTTACAGCTTTGTGACTGCTCCTGAAGAGCAGGGCTACCCCACAGACAGAAGGTAGCATCTCAGGGAAGTTTTGTAGTTATATGTATAACTACTCTTAATTACATACAGATAGAGGGGGTGGTTTACAAAGAAATTTCTAGGAAAGGGGTAGTAACTTTTGGGCCATTTGGTTATTGTCATGGAAAGGGGCAGGTGTTGCCTGCCAACTCCCAGGTGTTGCTGTGGCAATGGTAAACTGACATGGCAAAATGGTGGGTGTATCTTATGGAAAGCTGCTTCTGCTCCATCCCTGTTTTAGCTAGTTCTCAATTTGGTCTGGTGTCCAAGCCCCACCTCCAGGTTCTAGTCCCACCTCCACCTCTCACCTCAGTAACATAAAATAAATCCTCCCAGATATCTCAAAAATGTGCATGAACCAGTTATACCCAAAGGGCAGTTTAGAATCAGGATTCTTAGGCCCAGAGTGCAAGACCTTGCAGAACAAGCTTTTAAATTAGGCTCATTTTCTACTTGAGTGGTATACAAGTTATAGAAATTTTCTGATGTCTAATTTTCCCTTGGGTTTCCTGGGTTCTTGAACTTCTGTGTATACTTTTCTAGGACATTCTCCAAAGCCCCAGCTAGACATGATTTTTATCAACTTATTAAGTATATACATAGTTCTGGGTATTTTTAAAGAAACATTGAACTTAGTCATTCCACAAAGCAAGTCATTCCTTGTTGAGATGAAGTTAGTTCAAATCCAGCCTCAGTTCCCTGCTGCCCTCTGTTGATAAGGCAAAGAGCAAGTAGATCACAACTGAATGATATAGGGGTCTAGCATTTCCCACGGAAGCAAATGAGGTAGGGAAAGAAAATGATATCCTTCTCCAAGGAGCACTCTGTTGGATGTGAAGGAAGAAATAGGGAATTAACATTTTTTGAGAGACTACACTATAAAAAATTATTTTAGTTAAATATGCCATCTCATTGAATTGTCAAAACAACACTGGAGCTACATATTTTTATTCTCATTTGACACAGGGAGGAGCTAGCACTCAAAGTGTGTAGTAAGTTTCCCAAAGTCACATGGGCAGCAAATGGAAGAATAAGAACTTGATACTTCCTGAATTTCAGAGTTCTCTAACTACTATGTCCTCCCCAATCTGAAGTCAGAGTTGTTTCTTCCATTTCTTGACCCTCTATCTAATCAGTAACTCCAACAACCAACAGAGTTGCCTATGTTGGGTGCTCTCCCGCTAACCTCTCATAATTGCTCCTATCTAGGTTTCCTTCCCCACTTCCATTACTGTAGATCACCAACCATATCCTGAACTACATGAGTCACCTCCTGCTCCCTCTTCCCACTGCTGGTTTTCACTAACAGCTACTATACATGGTGCTGCAAGATTAATCTTCCTAAGGTCAATTTTATACTTTCACTCCATAATTTAAAAAAGAAATCAGTGGTTCTTCATTACATTTTAAATTATGATTATACTCCATAACCTGATATTTAAGGTCATCAATAATATGGCCACAATATATGCTCCAAGTCTAATCTCCAGCCAAGAGCTTACACCAAAGTATACATTGTTCAAATAAGAGATGAATACTCATTAAATAATCCTTGCATTTGGATTTTGCTCATGCTGTTATCTCCATAAAGCTTACTTTCCCCTATTTTCACCCATGTAAATAAAACAGTGCTCCTTTGAGGTCCATTTCAAATGCTACTTTCTCTGTAAGTGATTCTTGATACTCCCAATCAAATAATACTTTGCTTTTATGGACCTATCCTCCTCTGTGCTGGACAGTGAAAGAGAAAACAAATCGAAGTTAACTGTGCACTAAATTTGTATTTGCAGCTTTACACATCTAATCTCATTTAATCATCTACATTAACTTAATAGGATCTGTAATAGACTCTCTACATTCTACAGATGAGGAAACTGGTACCCAGAGACACTAATATTTTTCCCAGTTTCCTAAAGTTAATAAGCAATGGAGTGAGAATAAAACCCAGGGCAACTAATTTCAAGGGTATAATCTTTTCTCTATTCTACATGTGTTTACTAGAGGACCAAATGCTTAATCTGTTTTCATATATATTTAGTTTGACCTATATGGTCTTCTGATATATCTGTATTTGTATCTACATCTATCTATTGATTGAGCTATAAAATTACTTTTCAACTTGAAAATGGTTACATAAAACCCAGATTTTAGCTTCTCTTGAAAAAAGTTGGAAACTAGAGATTCTTTGGGTTTACATTCCCCCATGAATTGGTTGGTTTGGTTTACTCTGTGCATTGATAACTCTCTTTATACTGGTTAATGTCCTCCAGTTTGTGATGGTTCTCACTCTGCTTTACTCCAAGTTGTAGCATTCTGATGCCTGTACATTTGTTATAATTTCCCTAAGAGTTTATTATTTTAGGATTAGAATGTCTCTTTTGTTCAATTTTGCATTCTTTATCAGTACCTGGCACGGTGCCTCTATCAGGTAACAGTGAGAATTTAAAAAAAATAAAATAAAAGTAACATTTTAAAGCATAATTGTTTGGTTTCAGAGAGACTTTAGTTTGAGCCTCAACTTTATTCCACTAAATGTTGGTCCAATTCCTTAAAATCCCTTTATCTTAGTTGCCTCCCAGAGTTAGTGTGTGAATTAGATAATGTGCACAAAATAGTAATGTGGCTGGCACATAATAGGTATTCAATAAACATTAACTCTTATTATGATGACTATTATTTCTGAAACATAAGCAAAATGAAATTCTTTTCATTAGCATTAATAGAAGTAACAAAATGAGAAAAAAAAAAAAACAATTAATGGTTTGCCCTCTTATTGAATGACTCATACAGAGCAATCTTTTTCTCTCCTTTTCCTCATTTTTTACAGGAGAAAAAGTCAATGAGAAGCTGCTAGAGCAGAGAAAAGCAAATCACTTTGGCACCTGAACAACAAAGCAATGTTAGTTTATTTTCTTTGTAAAAAGTCATCTGTTTGCAAACCTCTTTTATGAAATACCTGTCATAGTCCATTTTATTGAACGTTACTCACTCCACATTTTTTTTGGTCTCAAGGTCATTCCATTATCAGTTCCTACTTCACCTTCAGTATTGGAAATGGACTGGGGGAGATGGAAAGGAAAACACACACACAAATACACAACACACTCACCAGATGGACAGCTCAGATAACAAAGGTGATTTCAATCCACGGCAGGCGGAACTCAGATCTGTCCCCACTACAGATGAAACCAGCACCAGTGACAGTTACTGATAGATCTGGAAAGACAGCTTGCTAGCTTCCTATCAAAGGTGCCTGAAGCCAGGAGCAGCTTTCAAACTGATCACCAGGTCTACATGAGATAACAAAAATATGTTTTATGTTCTGTTTCTTTTTTTAACCCATTTGTTCACTTCCTTTAAAAAAAAGAGAGAGACAGAAATCAAACAACAGAAACCACAAAAATACTCAAATACTTCTCCACATCTTGAAGAATGACTCAAGATTCCCAGCACATTGTCCAAGGTTACTGCCAAATTTTCACTACATTCTGCAATGGTCTTAATGGGGCTGGCCTGATTAACTTCTGTGATACACTGATCATCACGTGGGACTGTCTAAAGATAAATTTGGAGATACATGGGTTTTATGATCTCCCTCTATTTCTTCACACTTCTTTTTCCCTCTTGCAGAACAACTAAGAAGTCTCCTTTCAAAGCATGCCCAAAGAACTAGTAGCTTGTTACAAATCAAATCTCTCATTCTGGCCTTCAAAATAAAGAAAAGGGTGCCAGCCAGCCTTCTGCATTTTAGGCATCAAATCTATACCGTACACATGTTCTTTCACTGAATTTGTAAGGAATCTTGTGATGTACAAATGATGATGATGACAATGACAGAGATGATGATGAAGATGATGAGAGGATCATGACGGTGATGATGATGGACTTTTTATAAATTAGGAAATTAGAGCTCACGAAGAATAAATAACTTCAGTCAAGATTATGCAGCTAGCAATTAGAGCTTCTGCACAATCACAGAGCTCCATTCATTGGTCTCCAAGCAACGAACTTACTTTTCTATTTCTGCCTACCAAGCATCTCTGTTAGTTGAGATTTTTATTATAATTGTTTTTGGTCTTGTTTTTGTTTTTAGTGGTAAAGGGACTGTAATTGGTGCATACAAGTATAATTGAATTAAATTCAGAGGATAGGGAAGAGATTGACTTTTCAAGATCTTTGACTGTCTTAGATATATGAAAGGACTATGCTTCAAGCTGCTCAAAATGAGCCAGGTTATGGATACAGAATCTGAAACTTAAGGTTCCAGTTAGGTCAGGGATCTATAGGAATGATATTCTGAAAAAGTAGATTCACAGACTAAGACAGGTGTTATGTTTAGTTACTCCTTTCTTTTAAAGTTGTCATATTGACTGGATATCATAATTCTAAATGACTGAAATACATGCCCTCAGTTATAGAGAACCCTGAGTGATACTCTTTCATGTTGAAGATATGCATTTATTGTTGCAAAATAAGTACCCTTCATATACAACTGATCCTGCTCCCTAATTAGTGCCAAAAAGAAGGGCTTTAGACTAACCATTCCGCAGTGAAAAGCTTCAGTTTTGGAAGGTATCTTAGTTAATAGGCTTGGATATTAATCCTAACAACAAATCAACTGTTTTAGTTACCTGTGAGTACATCTTCCAATGAAGGTGTCCAAGAATATGAATATCTTCTATTCAATTACCAATTTCATTACTGATTAAGAGAAAGCAAATTCCAATTCTCTTATCATGTAAATATAAAACTATAGTCATTTTAAAAATAAAGGATGCCTGACTATGCCTGCAATGTTTGTTTTTACTTGAACAATAATACAACTTACTAACTTAATTTTTTAAAATATTTTGTCTACTTTGTCCTGGTTTGGTTGTAAAAACTGCTACAGTAACCCAAAGTAATACTATTTTCATAAAGTTCCCAGCAATTATCAGTGGGACACTGAGACTTGAGCAGGCACTTAGAAGGTTATCTCTAACCAACTGCTAATCACAATGAAACTAATGTTATTTTATTTAAGTAACACTTCAAAGTTTACATATTACTTTCATACTCATTATGTAATTGGAATCTTACCAAAATTGTTTTGGCAAGTTAAGTCATGTTATTTTTATCATTTAAAAGATGAAGTAATTAGTGTTCAGAAGGGTTAAGTGTTTTACTGAAATGCATACAACTAGAGTTCATTTTACATATATATATATATATTCTTTAATTTTTGGCATAATATATTTTTGAAGTAGCTTTAATAATCTAAATAAGGATAACTTCCAGCTCTATAATTCTAGCCCAGATGTCTCTCTTAAGATTGAGATCTGATCCAATTGCCTTTCAAACACTTCCATCTGGACATGCCACAGCTTCCCACTCAGCCTGTCCATAATGAACTTATCACCCTCAAATCTTCTGGTCCTCTTGGGTGGCCAGAAGGACCAGATCCTTCAGGGATAGGTACCTCCAAACACAAAGGTATTCAAGCCACTGTCTCTTCCCATGCACTCCCTACCACTCTCATTTCTAATCAATCATCAAATTCAGACAATTTTATATTCCAAATGTCTTTTGAATCTTTTCACCTTCCCCTGCTTTTCTAGTTTACATCACAATTTTCTCTTACATGAACTAATATAATTACCTTCCAACTGGTTCCTGACTTCCAACCATGCTGCAATTCACAAGTCCCTTACAAATAAAGTGTAAATATTTTATTCTTTATTTATTTTATAAAATGAAAATAATAGGGTCTGTATCTCAGGATTATTGTAAGGAAGTAATTAGATTATAGTTGTAAAAGTGGAAAGCATTTTAATCATTATTTGAGGAAAGGATTGTCTGGACCACCTGAATCACTAACACCCTCCAACTTAGATGATACTGTGTTCACTTTAAGTGTTGGGAAACTGAGATTAAGAACAGTGATAAGATCTGCCCAAGGTCAGTTGATAAGTGACACTCCAGAATTTTTTTCATATAACTATTTGACCCCACACCTGTGAACTTTCCTTTACCATAACTTGGACTCAATTCTGCGTGAACTTGGGAAACACAGATGATTTTTGAGGATGACCCCAATACACAGAAGAGGATTTGATATACATTTCCCAGTAATATAATACTTCTTGCTTTGTGGGAATGCTTTCTTGAGGCCTAGGGTAGGTAGTGAGACTGTGAAGCCATAAGCAGAATGAGGTGAATGGGATATTTGACCTACTGTGTAAAAAATAAAGAAAATGGCATCTCAGGGCTGATGCGGGGGAGCATATCAGCTCCATCTTTGGCTCATATGGGCCATTCTGACTTCAGACATGCATCCATAGATTGACATAGGTGACATATTGCTTGTGTCTCTCATCCTTCAAGCTACATGGAACATTTTCTCGTCATGGCAATGGCAGAGGCATATGAGAGTACAAACCTAACCACACCAGTTGTTCTTTTTTTTTTATTTTAAAGTCTTTGATGAAATCATGTCTGCTAATACCTCATTGGCCAAAGTATGTCACATGAAACAGTCCAAACTGAAGGAGCAAGGAAGTGCACTGTGACCATGGAGTTGGTCAGAATTGCTGAGTCACATGGTAAAGGCTGTGGACACAAGACGGGATAAAGAATTGGCATCTTTAATGCAAATTACCAAATGGCTGTGACAATTTTACACAGTTTGTAAAGAAGCTGTAGAAAATTACACTCCCACCAGCACTGTATAACAGTGGTTCTATATCTTTGTCAACACTTGATACTATTTGCCTTATCATTTTAGCCATTTAATCATTACAAATGGTATTGCATTGCTGTTCTTTGCGTTTCTCTAATGAACTAATAATGATATCTTTTGTAAAGTGACTATTCCTCTCCTTTTCTTTAAGTTTGTTGGTATTTTTCTGAATGATTTATAAGAATAGTTTATATGTTTTAGATACAAGTTCTTTTTTCAGATCTACATATTGCAAGTGCTCCTCATATTCTAGGGCATGTCTTTCTAGTCTCTAAGAGCTAAAGTTCTTAATCCAAATAGAATCCAATTTGTCAATGTGTTCCTTATGGTTAGTTTTTTTTTTAATGTTCTATTCAAAAATGTTTTGACTATTCCAAAGTTATGAAGATTTTTTTTCTCATTTTTTTTTCCTAGCTGCTTTTTTTTTGGTGAGTGGTTATTGGTTTATTATTCCTCTTTAGATCTATTATCCATTTAGAGTTGATTTTTATGTGGTTAGAGGTAGAGGGTTGAAATTTGTTTTTCCATATGTATACAAAATACACAATACCACTTATAGAAAACACTGTGCCTCTTCCACCGCAGTAAAATGCTACTTATGTCATAAACCGAGTGATTTTAAATGTGTAGATTTGATTTCAGGTTCTCTAATCCTACTATTGATCTGTTTGCTTATCCTTGCAATAATATTGTACTCTCTTAATTACTCTAGCTTTATAGTAGGCCTTCATATCTAGTAGTATGGGTCCTTCAGTCTTGATTTACTTCAAGATTTTCTTGGCTGTGTAAATTTTTGAAACACATAGTTGATTACATTAAATGTGATTAAACATTTAGATGATTTCCTATTGCACTTTCGGTAGAGGCTGAAATTCTTACAGGGACCTATGAAGTCCTATCTGAACTGACCCTATCAACCTCTTAAACCTTATTTTGAACCCTGTTCATCCTTGATCTCTATTGCCTGACACTGTGCCTTTGCAGTCTTCTAACATCCGTAATCTCTCCTGCCATGGTGACTTTGTACATGCTGTTCCCTTTCCCTGCAATGTTTTTATGTTAACCTTTCCCCTTGCCTTTTGATCCTGCAGCTATCAGTCTAGTTTTTATTTCTTCAAGAACGTCTTCCCTGACCAGTCTGATTAATTTTTCTCTATTACATGCTTCCACAGCTGAATGGACCTTCTCTTGCTACTGGTAAGTGAATTGTGTGGGTAATTAATTGTCTAATCTTTATCTTCTCCCTTGGGTTGAAATCTATTTTGATCATTATTTTATACCTAGCATCTAGCATAGTACCTGTTGCGTAGCAGGCACTCAATAAATATTTTGCTGAAATAGGGAAACTGTGTAGTGTATCAAAGGCTATATGGAAGGGGATGGGAAATCAACACAGTCTTTTGATGTTAAACAGACAGGTGTTTGAAGCAAAGTAAGAATATGACCAGCAGCATGACCTTGAACAGGTACTTTGAATACTCTTTCTGTACCTCAATTTTCCTCTGTAAATACAGGACAGACACCTTTTAGAACCTGGCGTAATATGTATAGTAAATCAGTGACAATTTTAGAGGGCAGAGCGTGGGCCTTATCACTGGCCTCCTGATTCCTGGTTCATTGCTCTGACTATTCATGTTCTGATGATTATTCACATCAAGTTCTGTTACGTGAAAACAAGGCCTGGAAATTTTCAGATGTAGAAACTCCCATTTGGAGGAAATTGATCACTAGATTCATGTTCCCATCCATTTCTCTTTGGCTATTTCATTTTAAACCTGAAACAAGGGAGAACCACCTTCCTGGAGAACAGAATCATCCTGAACTAGAGAAGGCTCAAAGTCTATCTTATTAGATTTGGGGTATTAGTGAGAACAGGGGCTAAGCCTAGCAATCATGGCGGAGAAAAATTTCGTAAGAAATTGTCAACTTTGGCACCTCCCAAGTTTATATCCTATAAAAGTGTTTGTTTCAATGAAGTAATAAGAGATGGGTTAAAATAAGAAGAATTTACAGGCTGTCTTTAGAAGCAGCAAGGAGATTCATAGCCCTGAAAAGGTTAGCTTGGGATGACAGATACACAAGGTTAGACTGAATGGTGACAATGTTTACTCAGATTGTCAAACTGAGATGACCCAGAGGATGTGAGCCCAGTGTGGAAGGCAACACAGCCTTGGATGGAACCTATGCAATTCGTTGAACGTGACTTTATGTAATAATATCACTTTCAGGCACAAAAGTCTACTCTGCCCCATTATTATATCATTTAGTCTTCAAGTGTGTAAAAAATGACATTAGGGTAAGCAATGCTTGTTATCCTCCCATTTTTAAGGTTCTGGACTCTAAAGCTAGGATTAAGTCATGAATACTTTTTAAATCACATGAATTATTTTATTTTATTTCTCTGCGGGTCTTGCATAGCAAAACTCCAAGTAAGTGAACCAATTGTGGAATGTTTTAGGGAGATCATAGTGTGAGAAAATCCCATCCTGTATGAAAATTCTCTCACCTCATACGAGAGCGTCACTTCCTCTGTAGAAAGCTCATGTGGTCCTGTGTCAGAGAGACCCATAAACAAAATCCTGACTTCTCTAGTAAAAGATATATATGTAAAGCTTATCATTGGTCTGCGGTGCTGCTCAGTGAATATCAGGGCCAAGGCTAAAATCCTCCTCTGTAGACTACTAGTTCAATATTCTTAGTAGACCATGCTGCCTGTAATTAAAATCTGAAAACTCTAATAATTGGACCGGAAAATTTACGGGAGACAGTATTGGTTAAGCTCTCTTGCTCAAATCAGATTGTCTGTATTTGAATCCTGGCTTCATCATTTATAATCAAGTAATGTTGGACCTCTCATATAGTATATATGTGCCTCAGTTTGCTGAACTATAACTCTATCTATCTATCTATCTATCTATCTATCTATCTATCTATCTGGCTATCTATCTCTTGTCAGCTAAAGGGCTTGAGAAAATGATGACTCAAGAGTAAATACTTCATATACATAAAGTTAACTATATTGTACCACATATGACAATAACACAGATGTCCGCAAATCATCTTTTTTTTCTAGGGTCAGCTTGTTCTATCTGAATTACTTACAAAATAAATAAAATGCCTTGAGAACCTTACCTTTACTGATAGAAAATAGTGAATAGCTCTTATGGGTTACTGAATGGGAAATGGAAAAAGAAAATCTTCTAGTTGCTGAAAATATTTTATATATTCACCTGGGGGATGGTCGTATGAGCGTGTAAAAATTCACCAAACTATATATTTTAAGTGTTCACTTGACTGTATATATGTTATACATCTAGTAAAATAAAATTAAACTTCCTTGAGGCTCCATCTCTAGCTCAGTGGGAAATGCAGACTTCCCCAGTCCACTGACTCCATGATTTTCAGGAAATTCATGTTTTTTTAGTCACCTTTTTCATACTTATGCTCCTGTTGAAATCCCTGACTTTATCAATTATCCCTTCAAGATGGTATTCGTATCTCTCCACTCAATGTATTTTCTGTCACTCAAACAAAAAACACAATGACTTTTCCTTAATTATCCCAAAGCAATGCTCACAAATGATGAGGGGCCAAAAACAGGGAAGTATGAGGGTTATAATGCAAGACAGCACACAATTTAAAATTGCCTATTAGGTGTTTATGCTTACGAAGTACCTTGTGCACATCTATCCCACACCTTGCTTTCTTTTTTTCTATCTAAACCTCACTTTTCTTTACATTTCCTGGACTTCTCACCTCTGTGTGGCCTGACTGAAGAACTGAAAACTTATCATAATTTATCCTTAATTAACCCTCTTTGTTTTTACCTAACTGCAGGTCTTGTGCTTAAGGATTGTTTATCCCCAAAACATTATATCAGGTGTTTTGTCAGGAAAGCAACAGATACATATTTTTAGAAACAAATTTAATTATCTCCCGCTCACTTAGAATGCTCTTATTATGACTGTGCTACTTTTTAGGGAATGATTTCATACTCTTGATCTACAATGACATTAATGATACACAACCCCAAACACACTCATCTGATCACTGTTTATGCGACATCTAATATCAGCTATACAGACCATGTAGGCTACATATTTATTGTGTGTATGTGTGGATATACATGTGTGTGTGTGTGTGTGTGTGTATATATATATATATACACACATACATACATATATACATATAGTATACACATACATATAGTATACATATATGTTATGTGTGTATGTTTACATGTGTATATATAGACAGACACACATAGAATACATACATGTATTCTCATATATATATATCATATAGCTCCTTGATTTAAAAACACATATTTTTTACATTTTAAGGTGTTTGATATTGGAATATGTTTTATACTTTTTGTAAAAAAGAAAAATGCAGTCATTAAGCAGAAGAATGTGTGGCAACATAATTTCTCTTTGCCTGTGGACATACATGTGCTCATATCTGTGTTCATACCTATGTTCATACTACTGTTACCTGATTTGGATTACTTTGTTAACATGACACAAAGTTAAAGTTTGACTTAAATTTTGATTCTCAACTGTCATTTAAAATGTCTTCAGAAAGATTATACAGTGCTAAAAAGTCCATTGAAATGAACAGTTATTGTGTATGCCAAAGATTGTCTATCATGCAGCAGGCATTACAATTAGAGTCAGTAGAAACTGTCACATTTCTGGGAACAGATAATGGTATTTTCAGCCCTAGGAGAGGTTAGTATGACCAATTTATGCATCATGAAGGACTAACACTCAGGAACATAACATCTATCTGTCAAAAGCCTTTGGCTGACTTGCAAACCGAGCTATTTCATTTTCCGTAATATGTAATCCAGTTACAGAAAATTTCAAAATGCTAAGTTCATCCAAATGTGAAAAAATCCAGGTTTCCTTTATTTGTCCCAAAATTATTATATCAGCCTAAAATATGGCAAAGCAGCCTTGATGACAAGCAGAGATTATCGGAAACAGAAAGTTGTCACCGTGATATTGTGCACACTAATTGGTGGCTAAAAGAGATTCATGCATAAGACTTTCTAGGCTTAAAAAGATTTAGTCTAAAATGTTGATGGTCATACTAAAGAAGAGTATCGCTTGCAATCATGCAGATAAATGTATACTACTGATGCTCCATTTTATAAGAATCGTGTTTATTATCTATTCAATGTTTTTCCCTATACCTCTCTTCTAAGCTGTGGTTAAATTGAAGGTGAATTATATTGTCACTGACATCTTAGAATTAAGTAAATGAAGTTTTCCATATTAATGCTGAATACATGTTACATGAATTGGCAGGTTGTTGAATGGGTAGATGGAAGGAAGCAGATGAGGGAAGAGTGCAAAGCTGCTCTTTTATATCTCAAGTTTTGATCAAGATTGTTTTTAACCAGTCATAGCTCTACTGAAATAATTCATATTATCAGTGGCTTCGGCTAAATTCACAGATTTGATTAAGTGCCTACACTGCCATAAAAAGTATTGGAAAACAAACAATGTGTTACACATGACACTTGCCCATAGGGGCTAGCATACTGCTTATCGCTTGTTTAATGGGTGGAAATGCAAGATTATTACATGGAAATCATCTATAGGAGAGAAGAGATTCACTGTTGGCTACTGAGGTAAAATCTCTAGGAAGAAGCTCTATCTGGAGACTGAATTGAATTTGGACATAAAAGGAGCAGTGAATGATTATGGAAAATGTAGAGTAGGTACTATTAGCATGTCCAGGGCAGGAGGCAACCATCATTATGCTTTAAATGATTTGAACAGACAATAATAGTAATAAACTTCACTATAATTAATCTGGGTCTATGTTTTGTTATTCCCGGCCTTGGTTCAGAATAATAGCAGTTAACTTATTATATGACAATAAGCCATTTAAGTGGCAAAACAGCCCTATGGATATTTAATATACCCATTTTATTGGTAGAGACACTGAGACATATTAACTCAGCCTTGGAAACGGTCAACCAATAGTAGAGTTGTTTTGTATATAGCCTTCAACCCTATTCTGCATTTTCTTGCCAGGTTCTCTAGACCAGTTCTCAAAGTTTGTGGTCTCAGGATACTTTTACACTTTTAAAGATTACTGAGGCCTCCAGAAAGCTGTAGGTTTTGTAGGTTATATCTTTTGATATTTGCTATGTTAGAAATTAAAGCTTAGAATTAAAAAAAATAGTGTTTATTAATGTGTTATAATGTCAAAATAACACACTTTTATGAGAAATAACTATGTTTTTCAAATCAAAACAAAATAATGAATAAGGTTGCCTTTAACATTTTCATTTTTTTATTGTTAGGCTTAATAGAAGACAATTGAATTCTCAAATCTGCTTCTGCATTCAATCTGTATCGATATGTTGTTTTCACTGAAGTATACAAAGACAATACAGCCTCACAAATATATATAGTTGGAAAATTGAGGGATATTTTAATAGTTTTTACAGATAATTGGTACTGCGCCAAATCTTGACAAGTAGCATTTCTTAAATAATATTTGCATTGTGGAATCTGAAAACATGTCAATGAAATTTTTTTGTGTTGCATTAAAATCCACTGGTCTATTTTACACTTTGACAGATCTTTTACCCATGCATGGTTTTATGTTATGCATTAGACATTTAGAAAAAAATTGATTCATTGAGTTATTCAGATCCTGCAAATGTTGACCAGTTTTTTAATAAAACATCACAAAATTACATTTGCTAGTATCACCACTGATCTCAAAAGAAAAGTCTTCTAGTATTGGGAAGCTGTTAAGCTTAGAGTAGGGAATACAAGTTTCCCAAAATTCTAATTTTCACTTGGTAGCTTGAATTTTTATCACTGGCAGCAAATATTGTCATTGTTTCCCTTGAAATAACAGGTTCACTTCCTTTATTTTCAAGAAAACTTCTACTACATAACCAAGTCCAAATAACCATAATTTTGTTTGTCAATTATTCTTTCAAGTAAAAATTATTCCCCTTGAAAAAGTGGCTAGTTCAACTCATAACTCAATCATACCAGTGCTTTTGTTACTGAGTCAACCATCATATTTCAATATGTAGCAGAATTGCTTTATGTGAATATCCATTTCATCATACAGAATAATAAAAACATTTGTCTTCCATTTAAGAATTTAATAAAATTGATAATTTCTACTACTTTATCAATGATATTCTTAAATAAAATTGGCTTTTAAAAAAGTGGTGCTGAAGAATGCAATGACACTCATATAAATTGGTGCCTTTCCCCTAATTTATGCAAAAGGTCAACAATTTTACCCACCATTGATTTTGCACCATCAGTGCAAATGTCAACACAGCTTAAAAGGGAAACATTTTCTTAGTACTATTACGGAAATAGTCTTGACATCATGAACCTCCTGAGAAGGTCACAGGGACTCCCATGTGTCTGCAGATCACACTTTGCGATGCTCTGCCTTAGTGTAAATGCATCCTGGATAGCTCTGTTTATAAATGTTTCTGTTTCAAAAACCTTTAAGGGAGAAAACCCCAACAAATTATTTTTAAAGGATCATTAAATGGCAGAAGTGTGAACCAAGAGACAACTCATGTGTTATACATGTACTTTTTAAAACATTAATTAAAAGTGAATTTTATGAGAAAAAAGACTTCAAAGATTTGAAGTGAGCCATTAGTTAGAATATCCTACAAAATAGCACATTTATAATTTAAGAGGTTTTCCTTTTTACCTATGGAGCAAACTATACTTTGAATTCATCAATATGGATTTCATATCTGGTATATAATTTTACATAGTTCAGAAAACACTGGGAGAAGATGTGAAACATCTGAACTATGTTCTGAAAACACTGGGAAAACACTGGGTGAAGTATTTCTGGCAGCAAAAGAAATTAGTTTCTGTAATATATAAATAATAAATGATATCAAGAATGCTAATAGCTATTGTTTATTATTTTCAATATATTATGTATTTTAATACTGCAGCGTGCTTGTGATTCAAGAACAGAAGTGAAAGGAAGTATTGGTCTTCTGCACTCTACCAGAGCAAGAAAAATATGAGCCCAAATCCACCAGGTTCCCCTGACTCAAAGTCTAACACAAAACACAAAGAAATTACGTACACTCATGCCTTCTTTAAACTTCACTTTTCAGATCTGGAAGATGAAAGACGCAGAACAATTACTACATGAAAACTGCTTAAGACCTTTCTTAAAATAGGCAGTGAACTGGTTCTTCTTTGTAATAAGAGGATGAAGCAGAATATTCCATATTTAATTAGCAATCTTAAGAAAGTGAATTAACACCTTCCTTCTGTGGTGTTGCCAGCCAAACATGATTGGATTCCCATTTTTTGGAGGCTTGGAAGCCTGTTTGGGAGAGGTCAGGGACAGTAAATTGCTAGGACACATGATATGATACAAGGCATCACACAAGGAAATGTGATGGAAGCTAACATTTTTCCACAAAACACAAGAGAGAAAACAGAAACACATTGAACAGCAACGGTACTTAGTGTCAGCCCTAGCTTATAAATTCCTTTTGGGCAGGAGTACTATATACTTCATTTTTGAATTCCCCTAATGGTAGAATGCTCAGACACATCGAAAGCATTCAATATATGTTTGTTATTTTTTAACAAAATTGAATGGGGATTGAAATTTAGTGTTATAAGAAAAGATAACTCATGCATTTGAGTGTTTATATTTTGTAAACCTTGCTCTAATCGTGAATCAAGCTGTTAGTAATTAGTAAATGCTCAAAGAACTATTTGTTGTGAAATTAGTAAAATTATTCTCTGAAACAGCATCTGATACCATAAATACCTCTTAAGACTTTTCATCAGTGTGCTAAGCTATGCTTTTATGCTTGTAGATTGTAAAAAAAAAAAAAAAAAAAATCTGCTTCTGAAGGCTTTTTGAATTCTTTCTTCACATCAGAGGTAATGTAATGTATTTTCAAGGTTACATTAGTTACTATATTTATATATGAATTTGTGTATAGAGGTATGTGTGTATATATACTCATATATTATATAGCATATATTTATGTATAACTGTCATATATACAAACTTTTTAAATACAAAAGCATAATCTATACTCTATGTAATACTTCCCCACTAACACAAATACCAATATAAAAAGTCATTTTACCCATCACTAAACAAACAAAAAATAGTTCTTGAAACCAAAACCCATAATGTATACTTTGTGTTCCCTTGGTTATCCTCATCTAGAAAAAGTCTCTCTGAGTGACTCACACAGCCACAAGGAATCATTGTCATTAAATTGGCAGTAGTTTTCTGAAATGTGGCATCATGATGACAAGGGAATGAATATTTTATCTAAGTCCTGCGTAACAAACATAAACTTTCAAATTAATTGAAGACATAAAAGAAAACACTCTGGGCACTATTTTATAAACTGAATACTTCCTTTAATTACTTCAGCAATTCCCTGAGTAGTGACCTGGGGACCTTAGCTGCTCCCATCCTATCAATAAGCCATTTCTATTGTGCCTTCAAAGGTTAACACAAAAAGTATAAATATCTGAAGAATTTCATGGAGTTTTTCTAAGACTTCCTGGATTTTTTCTCAATCTATCCCACTCATATTCCATCAGACAGATGTCACATAGCCATATGCAAGGGAAGCTGAGAAATGGAGTCTTCCTATATGTGCCCCAGGAATGAGGCCACATGGTAAGCCATATTTTATCAGACTTAAAGGCAGCACTGTCTGTGCCATAGTTACTATTATCATTACCCTTAGGGTTATACCACATCAACATTATCTTTTATGTTTTAGCCAAATGATGAACTCTACAATGAAACCTTCCAATAATGTGAACCACAGAATAAAAACCCAGGCAGAAGTCAGTCATTCATAGCAACTGGCTAACTGTGGTCACCTCAAAAACTTCACAATAGTACAACCCTATATTTTATGTGATTAATTGTTTTGGAGCCAAGCTATAATGCTATGGCTAATTTCTACTATATTTATAATAACTTTTTGAATGTGTTAATAATTCCCAAGAAGTACAGTCAAATCTATCCTCTGGCATGAGTCACTAAAAGTGATTATTGATGAACCTTACATTGCTGGATAAGCTGAATTATAGTGTATCAGTTTGTGATGATATATAAAGAATGAGAATGAGATGAAGTAAAAATACAGAAATAACATTCTGATTCCACACCTTATTAACTTTATAAGTCTCAGTGTCTCAGTTTCCTTATCTATAATTTATATCTGTATAATATTAAAAAATAGGGCAAATAATGCTAATATTTTATCTAGTATTAAGGAACATATATAATCATATTTAATTATTAAAATAATTCTATAAAATAAACACAGTTTCTTTCCTATTTTATGTAAAAGGAAGCTAAAGTTTATAACTTGTTCAAGGTCACATAGCTAGGAAGTGTTAGAAATAAGATTCAAACTCAGATCTATATGATTTCAAAGTCCAGAATTCATCATGCTACTGCGTGAAGAACTCTGCCATTTTTGAAAAGAGCAGCAATGTTGATATGGTTTGGGTCTGTGTCTTCATCCAAATCTCATGTGGAATTGTAATTCCCAGTGTTGAAAGAGGGCCCTCGTTGGGGGTGATTGAATCATGGGGGTAGACTTCCCTCTTGCTGTTCTCGTGATAGAGTGATCACAAGATCTGATTATTAGAAAGCTTGTGACACTTCTCCCTTAGATCTCTCTCTCCGCTGTGTGAAGAAGGAGCTTGCCTCCACTTCGCCCTTCGGCCATAATTGTAAGTTTCCTGAGGCTTCCTCAATGATACTTTCTGTACAGCCTATAAAACTGAGTCAAGTAAATCTCTTTTCTTCATAAATTAACAAGTTTCAGGTAGTTCTTTATAGCAATGTGAGAATGGACTAATACAGATACTGTTGTTGTTATGGTTATCATTATACCATCAATCTTAGCTCTTTTCTATTTTGTCCTAGGAAAACTTTCTTCTTTAATCATTTAAACAAAGTTTTGCTATAAACCACTTGGAAAATAAAAAAGCAGATAGCTCAAAACATTGACAGAGTTTAAAGAATCATCAGAGATATAGACAGCATTTAATTTGCAATTCAAATGGCACTTCTGGTGCTACATATGTGAGATACTAATAAATGGTGAGTGCAGGTAGGCTTCTGCCTTGATTCCACAAGTCTTAAGTTTCAGGTGGTCCACAATTCAAGGCGAGATCATCTTCCTTAGAATATTAAGTAGGTTTATACTGTTTCCTTTTCTCTATGAATTTGTTTTTGAAAGCCCCAGTTTTTAAATCTTACTTTTTAATATTTTTACCAACATTTTCCCTCTTATACAATATTCAGTTTATTGAGTGGTGTGAGAATGTGTTATACAAAGCCTCTGTTTGAAAACATCTAGTTCTATGATATTCTATGTCAACTCATTTTTTATTATATAAACATAGTTTTAAGGGAGAGAGAATAAAGTGAGAGTGAAAGAGATGCAAAAGAGAGAGAAAGAGAAAGAGAGAGAGAGAGAGAGAGAGAGAGAGAGGGAGATCAAAGTGCACTGCTCTTTCCGCTGAATCTTACCAGTTCATCATTTTTGTCTGCCTCACTCTAGGTGACATATGACAGGGCAGCAGATGGTCCTCAAATCCAAAAATTGACTATTTCTAGGAGTGAAAATTGGTATAATGTATATCACAGTCTGGTAAGATATTAAACAGCTGAACTCTGACATTCTTAATAAAGATTATTATATAAAATACTAAGGGAATCACGCAGGCACAACTTTTTGACAATGATTTTGGGTACTGGTACATGATATCTAATCTTTAATAAAGGGACACATTTAGAAATTTAGAAATTTCAGTAGTCTATAGAACAAAAAGGCAGAGAGAAGCCTTTTTGTTCTCTCTCTTTTAAGAAAATCTTTTACATGTTAAAAATATGAGGCTTTGAGAGCTAATGGAAAGAGATCTTGCTTTACATAATAGCACAGGAAAACGGGAATCTCAATGTATCGGCTTCTCAGGTAATTAACTGAGACTCAGAGAAGTTAAGTGCCCTCCTCAGGAGGGAATAGAATTTCCACTCCCGACTCCCCGCCCCACCCACAGGCCCAGCACTTCTCCCACCCAGCTTTCAGAGCAGCCTGATCCAGCCCTACTGCTGCAGCAAGCCCCAAAAGTCCCGATCTTGAAAAGTTATTTCTCATTTCTCATTTATATTACTAATATTTTCAGCTTTCCCATCCTCACTTCTCATTATTCAAAATATTTTACCAAATACAATTGTAAGTGTGTATGCACATATCTAAACATATACAAAATTTTGTCCAGCAGAAAATGTGTTTATGTAATAAGCTGCAGAGGATGACTAACTGTGTGGGATTTCATTAAGAAAAAAAAAAAGTAGTGGGGAAAAATTATCCTAACTGCATAGGATTTCATTTGGAAAAAAAAAAAGTGCAAAAATGAGAGAATCCTATGGATTAAAAAAAAGTTGAAAAACAATATAGACAACCCATCATCCCTTATTTTATTACAACATACTAAAAACTAAAGAAAGCTGCATTTATGGAATAGAGCCCATGTGTAAGCACTGTGCACAGCACTTTGCAGACCTCTGTCATTATGTCTTGGCGACAAGCCTGTAAGCAAGTATTTATCACGCCCCTCTTTGTAAACAAGGACACTGTCAGTTGTACACTTAAGCAGTAGTTACTTGGTAGAGGTGGGATTGAAACCCAGGTATGTCTGATGCTTTCCAGCATATTGTGCTGTCTCTTCTTTCCAACATTTTTAAACTGGTAACCTTGTGGGCATTAATGAGCTCCTTGACCTTATAACCTGCTAGGTGAAGCAGCACATTCATTTAACTACCCTCAACCCACTGCTTTTGTGTGGTATTTAGAATTCTCTCTTTGAAGCAAAAAGGTAGTATTATTTCATCTATTTACTTCATGCATTTATTAATTTCAACCTGCAAATATCTGTAGTACCTTGATTTGAACTTGAAAGAAAACTGAGTGTTTAAATATAATGTGTGAAGAATATATGGGATTTGTATTTCTATGAGATGAACCCTGATTTCCTGGGCTAATATTGTCTAGTCTTGATAATCTATGGTTCCAGCAAACAATAAAAAACTATAAATTAGATCAATAAATGCCATGAGTTTCTGTGAAACATCCTGGTTTAGGGCACTTGAGAAACAGGATATTATGAACAGTACAGTGAACTAATTATTTCTGTATTTTATGAATGAAGTTTATGTTTGTAATTTTCTCATTTTTATTAAAGAGACAGATTGCATTTCATAATTTTTTGTTGCATCTACTGCTCACCTACTGAGCTGTGGAACACAGTTAAGTTGAACCAAGAATTTGCTACTGAGAAACTCAGGGGAGGTATTACTAGTTTTCAGCTGTTTTATAACAATGTATAAAGAAGCCGGAATTAGGGGGAAAGACGTAACTTTAAGTCGGCCCCTATTGTGGACTAGACACATGGAGTTTACCAAAGTCATTTACTTAATCCTTATAATATTTGTGTTGAAATTATTATTCCCACTTAATGGGTTGGTTCACAGCTATTAAATGATATGTTCAAGATCATTCACTTTGCAAATATACTTGATCCCAAATTCAAGAGAACCTATGCCTTTAACTCAGAGCATCTCAAATGCCTCCTTGAAAGCTTCCTGTGTTGGAGAAGCACAGATGTCTATAGCTGAGGTTCTGCAGTCACAGCCCAAAGAGGTAAACAAAAAATTCAATATGACTTTATGGTCTTAGAACTTTTCAGAAGTTTATTCCATGTATATGGTTTGACTGTGTCCCCACCCAAATCTCATCTTGAATTCCCATGTGTTGTGGGAGGGACCTGGTGGGAGGTAACTAAATCACACGGGCAGGTCTTTATCATGCTGTTCTCATGATAGTGAATAAGTCTCATGAGATCTGAGGGTTTCCCTGCAAAACTCTTTCTTTGCTACTGCCATCCATGTAAGATGTAACTTGCTCCTCCTTGCCTTCCACAATGATTGTGAGGCCTCCCCAGCCACATGGAACTATGACTCCATTAAACATCTCTTTCTTTTATAAATTGTCCAGTCTTGGGTATGTCTTTATCAGCAGCACGAGAATGGACTAACACAGTAAATTGGTACCAGTAGAGTGGGGTGCTGCTGAAGATACCCCAAAATTTGAAAGTGACTTTGGAACTGGGTAACAGGCAGAGGCTGGAACAATTTGGAGGGCTCAGAAGAAGACAGGAAAATGTGGGGAAGTTTGGAACTCCCTCAAGCCTTGTTGAATGGCTTTGGCCAAAATTCAGACAATGATATGGACAATGAAATCCAGGCTGAGGAGGTCACAGATGGTGATGAGAAACTTGTTGGGAACTTTAGGAAATGTGACTCTTGTTACCTGTATTAACAAAGAGACTGGTGACATTTTGTCCTTGCCCTAGAGATTTGTGAAACTTTGAGCTTGAGAGAGATGATTTAGAGTATCTGGTGGAAGACATTTCTAAGCAGCAAAGCATTCCAGAGGTGACTTGGGTGTTGTTAAAGGCATTCAGTTTTAAAAGGGAAACAGAACATAAACGTTTTAAAAATTTGCCACCTGACAATGCAATAGAAAAGAAAATCACATTTTCCAAGGAGAAATTCAAGCTGGCTGCAGAAATTTGCATAAGGAAGGAGGAGCCAAATGTTAATCTCCAAGACAATGTGGAAAATGTCTCCTAGACATGTCAGAAGTCTTCATGGCAGTTCATCCCACAAACCCTGAGGTGTAGAACCAAAATATAGTTTCGTAGGCCAGGCCCAGTGTCCCCATGCTGCGTACAACCTAGGGAGTTGGTGCCATGTGTCACAGCCACTCCAGCAATGGCTGAAAGGGGCCAACATAGAGCTTGAACCATGGCTTCAGGGGCTATAAGTGCCCAGCCTTGGCAATTTCCATGTGGTGGTAAGCCTGCAAGTGCATAGACATCAATAATTGAGGTTTGGAAACCTCTGCCTAGATTTCAAAAGATGTATGGAGACACCTGGATGCCCAGGCAGAAGTTTGCTGCAGGGGCAGGGCCCTCATGGAGAATCTCTGGTAGGGCAGTGTGGAAGGGAAATGTAGGGTCAGAGCCCCCACACAAAGTCCCTACTGGGCACTGCCTAGTGAAGCTGTAAGAAGAGGGCCACTGTCCTCCAGACCCTGAGTGATAGATTCACTGACAGCTTGCACATGCACCTGGAAAGGCTGCAGACACTCAATACCAGCCTGTGAAAGCAGCCAGGAGGAATGCTGTACCCTGCAAAGACACGGGGATTAAGCTGCCCAATTCCATGGGAATCCACCTCTTGCAGCAGCATGACCCAGATGTGAGACATGGAGTCAAAAGAGGTCATTTTGGAGCTTTAAGATTTGACTTCTCTGCTGAATTTCGAATTTGCATGGCCCGTAGCCCCTTTACTTTGACCAGTTTCTCCCATTTGGAAAGGCTGTATTTACCCAATACCTGTAACCTCACTGTATCTAGCAAGTAACTAGCTTGCTTTTTATTTTACAGGCTCATAGGTGGAAGGGATTTGCCTTGTCTCAGATGAAACTTTGGACTGTGGACTTTTGAGTTAAGGCTGAAAAGAGTTAAGACTTTGGGGGACTGCTGAGAGGGCATAATTTATTTTGAAATGTGAGAACATGAGGTTTGGGAGGGAACAGGGGTGGAATGATATGGTTTGGCTGTGTGCCCCCTGACATTTCATCTTGAATTCCTACATGTTGTGATAAGGACATGATGGGAAGTAATTGAATCATGGGGGCAGGTCTTTCCTGTGCTGTTTTTTTTTTTATGATAGTGAATAAGTCTCATGAGATCTGATGGTTTTAAAAATGGGAGTTTCCCTGTACAACAAGCTCTCTCTTTGCCTGCTGCCTTTTAGGTTAGATGAGACTTGCTCCTCCTTGCCTTCCACCATGATTGTGGGACCTCCCCAGCCACTTGGAACTGTAAGTCCATTAAACCTCTCTTTCTTTTGTAAATTGTCCAGTCTTGGGTATGTCTTTATCAGCAGCACAGGAACAAACTAATACACCAGGTTTATTTTAATGTACAAAATGTTTTAAATTAAATTACTTTTTCTTAGTAGACTCCACAGGAACAATCATCTTGTTTTTTTATGAATTTTTAAACCACCCTTCCACAGGCAATCTCCTTATCCTGGCTCTTTTCTCTTCTCTATGAAGCTGTTATATCTGCAGAAAATTCCCTAAAACAGAAGCTTTCCTTCTGGTGGCTTCCAGTTTTGCTCTTCTCACAACTTTGGATGTTACAAAAATTCCTCAGTGTCAGTCTCCATCATGTCATTATTCTTTTAGGTTCCAGCTGAGGCTGCTTCATGGCTGTCTCAGTCCTCTCAAAATCACCATGCCCCTCTTTCTGTTATTTAAAGTTATTAAGTCAGGGGTAACTCCAGGGGACTTAGCATTAGGTCAAACTTATGTTTGGTTCAACTCTGGCCTGGAAAATTATATTCTTCTTATTAAAAACAACTATAACTGTGGCAGCTTTTAGACTGCTAAACACACTGAAGGGATTTTAATGTATATTATTTACAAGAACTCTAAAAGTGTCATCATTATCTCCATTTTCAGATTAGAAATCAAATAAAAAACAAAAGCTGTCACTTAATAAGATTTATCACTTCCCAAGTTTACAGTCTAGTAAATGAAACAAAACAAAACAAAACAAAAAAACCCAAAACAAAACAGTAACAAGTAGTTCTTTATAAACACATGCACATGTACCTATCTGGATTTATATCCTGATACCCTGGCCAATAGCCACTGCTCATGCTAATCTCCATAAGTATGGAAGGAATTCTTAACTTGAACCCAAGCTAATAAATGAACTTTCTTCTCTCCCTTTATCCATCCCCTCTTTACCTCTCCATTCTTAACCACAACTCAGCCATCTGGGAGGCACCCTTAGATTTCTTCTGTACCAGAGGCTATTAGTGGTCTTGAATTCTGAGTTCTGGTTGCATAAAAATCAATGGACATGATGGTAATAACTAACAGGAACTCCTTTCAGATTTCAATACAGAGGACTTTCACTTTTTTTTGAGTAATTTTCAATACCTATTATTCATGTAGTCATTCACTAATTTAATACACATTTGTAAAGCACCTACAATATATTAGACTACACTAGTGCCATCATAGTCTACTTGCAACCTGTTTTTTCTCCAGTAGGTATTCCTAGGTATCCCCTTCTACCTTGCTTTCTTTAGACAGCCTTCAATCCAACAAGGTGTAAAAGGTTTTGACCTCTGTCTCTGAAAACACACCTTGCCCACTAACTGGAAGTAAAAATATCACCACCAAGAGGCTGATGTGGTTGCTCATGCCTGTAATCCCAGCACTTTGGGAGGCTAAGCCAGGAGGATGACTTGAGCCCAGGGGCTTGAAACTAGCATGCACAATATGGCAAGGCTCTGTTTCTACGAAACATAAATGAATAAAATTAAAATAAAAAAGTTAGTCAGGTGGTGGTAGACCTGTAGTCCCAGCTACTCAGGAGGTTAAGGTGAGAGGATCCGTTGAGCCCAGGAGATCAAGGTTGCAATGAGTTATGGTCATGCCACTGTACTCCAGCCTGAGTGACAGAGCAAGACATTTTCTCAAAAAAAAAAAAAAAAGAATATCAACAGCATCCCTCTCATTGACATCATTCAAAATATCATAATTTTTTTAAAAAATACACTTGTGATTCCATTTTAAATTTAAGTGATTTAACACAAATTGGGTTAATTCAGACATTAATCCCATTTCACAAACGAAAAGAAAGCTTAACTTTTAACTCTGTAAATTTGTACTGAAACAGAGTTCCTACTCCAATTCTAGTATTTTTCCCTTGCACCAAGCTATTATAAATAACATATAAACCAATTTTCCTTAAAAAGCACATGAAATATATCACATATATACACACATACACAAACACACAATGCATGCTAAAATGGTAATAAAAATAAATTGTAGAAGCTAATAAAAATATTCTAAAAACAAATAGAATTACTGTAATTGATAATAAATTTTGCTCTGAGTTTTCTAGCAGCCAAGATAAACACAATTAGAATTTAATGAAAAAAATATAGTTTTAATTAATTATTTTAAATTGACAAATAAAAATTGTATATATTTATCAGGTACAACACGTTGTTTTGAAATATGTATTCATTGTGGAATGGCTACATCAAGCTAATTAATACATGCATCACCTCACATACATATTGAAAATATATGTATTTTAAGTCATTTAGGGAGTGCTGATATTTCTAAAACACATCAGATGAAATCTGTGAAGTGATATTCTAGGAACATATCAGCAGTAAATCACGTTTTCCAAGCTGTGGTCCCAGTCTCAGACACTGAGAACTTTTCATGAGATACCTGAGTGGGTCTCCCATTCAGAGCCCCAGTGAGAGGCACTCATTTCAGGGAACAGCTCACCCACAGCCTGAGAGAGAGAATATATCAGACAAAGAACTAGAATACAGCAGTTAAAATTTCACTCAGAAAGATTTAAGACAAGACAATTTAATGAAGAGAGCTCACAAAAATAGTCAAGGTTCAAAACGAGGCAATGGGGAAAAGACTCCTTATTCAGTTAACGGTGCTAGGATACTGGCTAGCCATAAACAGAAGATTGAAGCTGGACCCCTTTTTAACATCATATACAAAAATCAAGTCAAGATGGATTAAAGACTTAAATGTAAAACCCAAAAGTATAAAAATCCTCGAAGACAACCTGGGCAATACCATCCTGGACCTAAGAACGGGCAAAGATTTCATGACAAAGACACCAAAAGGAATCACAACAAAAGCAAAAATTGACAAATGGGATCTAATTAAACTTAAGAGCTTCTGCACAGCAAAAGAAACTATCAACAGAGTAAACAGACAACCTACAGAGTGGGAGAAAATATTTGCAAATTATCCATCTGAAAATGGTTTAATATCTAGCTTCTGTAAGGAACTTAAACAAATTTACAAGAGTAAAACAACTGCATTAAAAAGTGGGCAAAGGGCATAAACTGACACTTCTCAAAAAAAAAAAAAATACATGTGGCCAATAAGCATATGAAAAAAAGCTCAATAGCACTGATCATGAGAGAAATGAAAATCAAAACCACAATGACATATCATCTCACACCAGTCAGAATGGCTGTCATCAAAAAAGCAAATTCTGGTGAGGTTGCAGAGAAAAGGGAGTTGGTGGGAGTGTAAATTAGTGCAACCATGTGGAAAGCAGTATGGTTATTCCTCAGAGAGCTAAAAGAGGAACTACCATTTGACCCAGCAATCCCATTGTTGAGTATATACCCAGAGGAATATAAAACATTCTATCATAAAGACACATACAAATGTTCATTGCAGCACTGTACGCAATAGCAAAGACATGGAATCAACCAAAATGCCCATCAATGACAGACTGCATAAAGAAAATGTGGCACATAACTATTGTGGAATATTATGCAGCCATAAAAAAAGAATGCGATCATGTCTTTTGTGGGAACAGGGATGGAGCTGGAGGCTATCATTCTTAGCAAACTAACACAGGAACAGAAAACCAAATACTGCACATTCTCACTTTTAAGTGGGAGCTAAATGATAAGAACTTATGAACACAAAGAAAGAAACAACAGACGTTGAGGTCTACTTGAGAGAGGAGGGTGAGAGGAGGGAGAGGAGCAGAAAAGATAACTATTGGGTACTCAGCTTAATACTTGCGTGATATAATAATATGTATAATAAACCCCCATGACACGTTTATATATGTAACAAATCATCACATGTACCTCCATACCTAATATAAAAATAAAAAATAAAAACTGTCAAAGTTAAAGAGAACAATACAAAATATTAAGGTACTCAAGGATGGGCAAGCAACAGCAAGAAAACTTCTCCACAATTATGCCTGAAAAGTCACAGGGAGAAAAGGGGGTCCTCAGGACCTGTGAGAGCCAGGGTCATGAAGGAAGTTGCACCCACCAGCAGCTATAGTCACAGAGTAAGAAGCTATTACCAAAAACCAGCAGGAAGGGGAGAGACATACTCCAACTTTTCTCTCCCTTTACCAGCATGTTTCTTCTTGTCACCTCCTATCAGCCAAACTCTACCAGAGACCAGAGGGCAAGGAAACCCTGAAGACATCAGGAGGGCCAGCCTTCAGGTCACAGGACTGAACACTGAGGCAGGAGAAAGGTGGTAAAAGACTTCAAATAGCACATCAGCGTTTTCGAGTCTTGGCTTCTGTACTCACTATGTGAAACTGGGCAAGTTACTGCCCCTTTTGGAGTCCTCCTCTCCTTAGTGGGCTAAGTGAAATAATAGATAAGGATTTAACATCACCACTATAAACATAATGGACATTCTGTAAACATTTGCTGAATATAAACCTGAATTAAAATGGTAGTGCCTTGTGGCACTGGGTAGAAAGAATTTGATTTACAGTTTTGTAGGCAAGGGGAGGGCCATGAATGAAGCCCAATTTCCTGAAGAGCTAAGCTAAATACAGTTATGCTCCTTAGAAGCTAAATGATGGCTTCAGATCTAAAGATCAAGTCAAACCTCAACGTCTCTACAGCCTTAAGTGGACATTTAGTTGGAATCTCAAACAACAACAAGGGTTTTAAAATATATTAACAGTTATATATTTAATCTTTGGTGCTGAAAAGCCAAAGAAGGTATTGAAGTGACATATTGCTTACTGACTCATGTCAGGAAACTACAGGTTTGTGCTAGGCTGATCCTGGGGAAGCTGCCTTTTGTAGAAATGGTCTCTAGCACAAATAAGTGAATCATACTCTACCAAGTATCCAGGCACAGTAGCCTGACCCAACCAGAATTAATCTAACTTCCTTTTTTCCTAGAGAAAGAAACTAAATTCTGTAGGCACTGAGTGAACCATGTTCATAGCAGCTTTCCAGAGAAGGAAGCCCAGACTTTTCTGTTACTGAGACTCCTAAACAGTCATCCACTCATGAGTTTTGAGTTGTTTACTTCTCTTTTCATGACACAAGATACTTCAATACTTTCAAATAACTTACTTTTTAAAAAGTTTAAAGTAGTTACTATCAGTTTTTATTGCTAGCAACAACAAGAACTTAAGCTAATACGAAATTTTTTATCTTGGTTTATTTAAGGTTTCTCCCTTGGAGCTATTCACATTTTGGACAATTCTGTGTTGTGAGGGCCTGCCCTGTGTGTTGTAGGGGGATTGGCAACATCCCTGCCCTCTACTCATTAGATGCTAGTGGCAACCCCCAACTGTCACAATGAAAAATGTTCCAAGGCAATGCCAAATATCTTCTGGAGGGATATGATTGCCCCCAGTTGAGAGCCACTGATGTAGACTAACAGGAAGCTACAAATGGAAAAGTAACATTACTTATCCTTGTATACTGTTTTCAGGTAGGAAGGTCCTAGGTTTAAAATAGTGTTTAATAAAGTTGATTCAAGTCAATCTATGGCTTAAATCCTAGCTCTACCACTTTCTATGTGACCTTGGATAAATTATTTAACCTCTCTGAGTCGCTGATTCCCTACTTTTAAAATGGAGATGATAATTAAACTCTGCTAATAATTATGCAGAATTAACAGGATAGTATATGAGTACAAAATTAACAGGATACTGTATGAGTACAAACTGTCAAACACATAGTAGGACTTCAACTAGAGCTAGTATAGACCCGCTTTCCTCAGCATTAGTGCATTCCACTTAGAAATAATTCGGTCGTTCTTTATTAAATAAATAAATGGTTTAAAAGCCTGTAGCCGTGCATATGCATACATATGTGGTCATTTCCAATACTTCTGCTTGTTTATAATAAAATTTCAATTAAGTAAGAGAGACAAAACTCTTGTTTGCTCAAAAATATCAAGGTAATTAATAATGATGGGAAACAAATGCCCTGGTGTTTAATAGGGAATTTAGCAAAATATTATATTTTCCCTGTTTGCTATATCTACACGTGGTCTTCCAGGCAAACACAAAGCTGCATGTAAATCACTTATGTGCCAAGTTCTTAAAATAACAAAGTCATAATTTTCCCAAAGCCTGTGCAACTCCCAACTAGTAGACTACATACAGTGATGACTTTCAGGCTCCTTAGATAGTAGAAATTCTACTGAATTGTTCTCCTAAAACAGACCTTTTCCCCAATTTTATCAACAAATAAATTTATTAGCACCAAAAGGGTCCCAAAGGATAACATTGGTGGGAGGCAACTGGCATGCTGATGGGATGAATTTTAGTCAGACTTTGCTCCAGCCTCGGTGACAGAGCAAGATTCCGTCTCCAAAAAAAAAAAAAAAAAAAGCCCAGAGGGAGGGGTTTTGCTGGATTGTTAACCTGAAAAGGATGCAGAAAATACTATAATTTACTTGTCTTTCTACTTTGCTCCCTCCGTTTTTCTTGAATCTTTTGACAAGAAAGGGAAACCATGATTGATATTTTGAAAAGAGGAGGAAAAAAGTCGTTGCTCCATTGATTCAACATTGATTGTGCACCTGCTTTATCCTGGTCATTCTTTAGGTTTTAGGAATATAATAATCCTATCAGCTCTGAAATCCCAAAATCACATTACTATTAAACAAATGCTACATGAATTTCTCTGGTAGTTGTATATTTCTCTGTCTCTTTCTCTAGGCATAGAAATTTCTCTTTTCTCTATTTTAAAGTTTTCAGGGTAAGGAAGAGGTCTAATTTATAATTGTATGCCTACATCTGAGCACAGCCTAGCACAGACCTGTGCTAGGATTTCAGGCATATTAAGGCTATTCTTTTTAAATAAATGAACACGTATTTGATACTATTCCTGACACATGTGTATTTTAAACCCTTGCATATTAAGTAATCATTAGATAATTTAAAATTAATGCAGTAAATATATGTTGTCCACTATTCTTCTCTATGTGGTATGAGGTAGGAAACAAAGATAAATTTAACAACTACCTTGACCTCAAAGTACCTTGACAACAACAAAAGACTCTGAAAAGAAAGAACAGGCAGCAAAGCAGCTTTCTGAAAGCTTAAGGTTCCTGCAGGGATTCCAAGCCATGAAATGGGCATTTAATTTACGCTCATTTGGCTATTTCTGCAGTATAATAGTATCTCTTAATTTTGGACAAAGCTGTCTTTGATATCAATAGCCATACCAGGGGAGACTTCTACACAGCCTTCATTATCACCTCCCAATATTGGGGCTATTGATTATGTCTTTCATTTTAAAAGCTATGAGGGAGACAGATGTCTCATCTCTGCAAGTATCAGCATAGTCAAAGGAACTTGCATCTTTTGACGTATCCCTTTGGGATAACTACTTGCTTTAAAGATAGTCTGTAACCCACTTTGAGCAGCTCGATGTTAGAGCTGAGCTTGGCAAAGTGCTTCACTCTTATAGACGAAAGTGCCACCCTCTTGCTTCTGCTCATTTTCATTTCACAGGCCCGTTTCTAATCTGGTAGGAGAAGCGGGCACAATTGCTCAGTCGGATTTCTTTCTCCCTCTAGAGAAGCATTTTACTTTGTATTTAAGCAAAAATAGACACTATATATGTCCTCCACAAGCTCTCTTTCTGCAAATATAATTGCTGGCTTAAAAAAAAAAAAGTCCATTTGTAGTGTAGATTTATTCATTAAACTCCTTTATTAAGTAATTTGTTCACTAAGTAATTTATTTATTCAGTCCAGTTTCTATGCCAGCCCTTGTATTAAGCATTAAATCTCATGGAATAGAGGTGATGGTGGAGAGGGGGCTGGTGGGAAAGGGTCTGTGAAGAGAGCACCATATAAGAAAGAGAAATGGCAATGCAGGGTATAGAATGATCCCAGTGCTCTGGAGTTTATAGAAGTAATGTGAGCAATGACAATAGAGATATAAACTGGGAACTGTTCATCAAGGAATGAAGGTCATGTGAAAGAGTTTGGATTTTGCGTGGAAAATGGTGGAAAGCTAAGCGTTTTTAAATGATTAGCCTATCAGCAATATAGCACTACACTACGTAATATGGCAGCCAATAAGTGGAACCACGGGTGTCTACCAAGCACTTAAAAGGTGGGTAGTCTGAATGACTATATGCTGCTAAATGTAAAATACACACTGGATTTCAAACACTGAAATACAAAGGAATATAAAATATATTACTATTAAGTTTTATATATGTAAGAAAGATATTTTGTATATTGTGCATTAAGTATGTTATATACAATTAATAGCACTTATTTTTTCTTGTTTTTTACTTTTTTAATGTGGCTATGAGAAAATTTAAAATTATATATGTGGCTCACATTCTGTTTCTCACAATGTATTTTAAAATTCCTGGTCTAGATGAGAGATGACAGATACCTAGACAGAGCAAATGATATAAAAATGAAGGCAGAGGCAGGGCGCAGTGACTCATGCCTGCAATCCTAGCACTTTGGGAGGCCGAGGCGGGTGGATCACCTGAGGTCAGGAGTTTGAGACCAGCGTGGCCAACATGGCAAAACCCTGTCTCTACTAAAAATACAAACAAAATTAGCTGGGTGTGGTGGTGAGCGCCTGTAATCCCAGCCACTCGGAGGCTGAGGCAGGAGAATCACTTGAACCCTAGGGGCAGAGGTTGCAGAGAGCCGAGATCACAAGCCTGGGCAACAGAGAGAGACTCTGTCTGCCTCAAAAAATAAAATAAAAATAACAATAATGACAAGAAAGGGAAAGTAGATTATTTTACATTTATTTGGAGTTGTGGACCTAAAGTTAAAATATATATAAGTGTGTATATATATATATATATATATATATACACTTAGGCAGCCAAAATACATCAAGAGGCACCAAGGTAATGCAGCTATTTTTGCCACAACTTACATGTAGATCTTTCCTAAACCTCAGCTGCTTATAGCAGCTCTTAAGGTTGAGGGAAACATGAAATAAGTTTTCCTTTTCTCATTTCCCTTGAGAAAACATACTTTTCTACCAAAGAAAGAAGGACATCTTCCCCACCCTGGCTTCCATGGGGTGCATTGCTCCAGCAGGAAAAAACCTCATGGGCTCCAAACAAAGGACAACTCAAAAGATTACTGAAGATATGTGAAATTGAAGGGCCAGAGTCCGGGTAATAAATCCTTTGGCAATGTGGTTGTCTATTCTTTGGACCTAATAAAACTGTCAACTGATGAATCATTAACAATATTTTTTTATGAAAGATCACACTATGATCTTTGGGATATTATTCAGAAAAAGATTAAAAAATTGAAGAAATTTTCTGTGACAAACTCTCTCCATTCTAATTCACTTATAGATGCAAAAAAAATTGTTTAGTATTTACATTTAGAAAACACAGAAAAATAAGGATAGAATTATTATTGAATCTTGTTTCATTCTGCCCATAGGTAATAGTCATCCATGAACACATCAACTAATTTAAAAAAATCATTTCTCTGATTGAGATACATTTCCAGTAAAATTTTCCTTTTTTTATGTAAATATTTACTTTTCTATTTATTTACTTTTCTATTTAATTATTTGCTTTTATATTTAAATATTTACTAAAGTTAAAAACATAGGTATGTGGTTTTGATTAATGTATACATAATAAATATAATAATAACTCCATCTAGAATAAAAAAATTAACACTTAGGGTTTTATGTTCCAAGAAAAGGAAAATATCTAATATTCATACATACACATATATATATATATATATATATATATTTGTTTTAGAGACATTTGATAGGTTAATCAATAAAAGACTTTCAAGCATAACAAATAAATTACATTAGGATAAAATTCTGTAGGGGAAGTGAATTGGAAATGCAAGTTCGAGGAGAAAAAGTAGGAAGTAAGACTTCTTGCTATTAAAGAAGAGCTTGTTCATGTATTTTTAAAACTGGTGATGGTGGGTATGAAAATCACCCTAGTATTTAGATTCCATTGAATACATTTAGAAGAGTGATGTAACAGTTTTACATTTAAATGCTAGTTTTTACAATGTGCTGTAAAGTGCTTCCCCCGCAACCATTTACATTTATCATGAAAAATTGTAGATACTGACTAAAAAGTATATGAGGGGTTGTGTAGTTATTTTTTTGTAATTCTACTGTAGGCTGTGTGAACCCAATAGTTTGAAGACCACCGATTTAGACAACAGATTCAAAGTGGGTTTGGTGACCTATTTAGCATGTGGTGAAGAAAAAAACACCTATCATGAAGGAGACGGGACCTTGGGCATTGCTGGGCATTCCCCGGAAGATTAGACCTGATCGAAGCCACATTAGTGATTTCCTGTGGTGCCCTTCTTCACTGCAAGAAACTGTGCTCTATACCCTCCTGACTTCATGGCTCTAAGTACCAGTAGCAATTTCTTTTTCTCATCAAGACACCTCAAAGTGTCTCACACATTTCTAAGCAGTGCCTTCGACGGCAATCTTTGCCCTGGCTAATAACCACCACAGGAAGCATTTCCACTCCTGTTTCAGCAGAAGCATTGCAGAGGTCTTCAAGGAAGATGTTCTCTTGTTTTTGGTTATTTCTTGATACATGTCCCATCTTCACATACAATTTACATGAGTTTTTGGCTCCAGCTTGGTTTGTCAGGGGGTCTTTCAAGAACCAGTATATGTGCATCACTCTGCCACACCAGAACCCTAATAGCACATGAGAAAGACGGCTCTAAGTTTCCATGCAGATAATAGTGGAATTATGCTCCTAAAAGGGACTTAGAGCTCAGACCATCATTTTGTCTGCACCGCAGGAAGCACATCTGCTCCACCCATCAATATTTGATGGTATTGAAGGGAGGACAGAACAAACATGCTGTCAGAACTTATCAAGGAGAGAGCAAGAAGCAAGCTTGAACTTGCATTGCCCAGGGGAAGTCTGAGTAATTGGGAGATTGCTCCCTCTTTGTCTAGCAGAATTTGATGTAAGCAGCCAGTGGTGGGTGAGGGAGATCTATGGATGAGCGGGGGAGGTTGGAAGATGGGGAGAGGGTGATTCCATGTGCTGTAAAATCAGGCACAGGGAAAACATGTCTAAAATAATAGCCACACATAAAATAATATGTGTGACTTCTCTGTCTCAAGTTTCAGCAGCTACAGCTCATTTTATATGTTACAATTAATAGAGACTTTTGGCCCTTCCTCTGGGTTACTTTTCCTGACACCCCTATTCACCCGAAGCTGGTTTAGGCAGCCTTCTCCTACTCCTACTTTAGATCACTCTCTGATTCCTTTCATAATATCCCTGTTTACACTCTTGGTGTGTGGCCAGTCTGCAGGGATAAAAGAAAAAGGTAAAGAAAGAGGTGCTGTAAGATCAGATGTAAAAGTTGGAATAGAATTCAAAGCCTCTAACTCTGTCATGTGCTTTTTCTCTGTGACTTTCTCATCAGCTTTCTCTGAACTTATGTTCTCTTGTTTTTGGTTATTTCTTGATACATGTCCATCTTCACATATAATTTACATGAGTCTGTAGTTGTGGTGGTAGTGAATCCAGCTGAGTATTTTAAAATCAAGGAGTTTGTGGCAGTGAACATCTATGTTGGGCCCAGTGCTCTCTAGAGACCTGTGTGGAAAGGAGGGAGTCACGAAACCAGCCATCAATGTTCCCACGACACAAACTGTGTGCCAGGCTAAGCCTGTGCTAAATACAGGACATTAACAAAGAAAAGACACACACTCTTCAGACAGAAGCTCATAATAGGGAAAGACAACATAATGAAGAGCTCTATAAAATAACACATCTGGAAGTACCTCCAAATGAAATAGAAACTGACCATAAACCTACCGAGAGGCTTAAAGAGGCAAAGAATCAGACACATTTAGAAAATAAAGTAGCATTAAAGGCATTTTATAAGATATTTAAGAAGCACGCCTGGCCCATGTCTCCTTCAAAGGAGGGAAGGGTCTCCTTTGTTCATTTGTGACATGCTTCTGTCTAGTGATTTTTTCACCACCAAGCCACAGATTTGTGGGTACCTGATTCAAGCTAAGCCAATTAGAATTTCTCCCTTCTCAGTACTGGAATTAAAAGACAAAATGTAAATAAAAGATTCTGGGAACTGGAGCCGTAAGGCCAGTGCAGATCCAGAGGTGGTAGACATTTCCTGTCACTGATCATTAGGAGGTAAAAGCAATCTGCATAGAGAAGGCACAAATGAAAGAGAGACAAAGAATGGCAGAGATGAGAGACAATGTGGCCCCAGACACACACACACACACACACACACACACACACACACAGCCCTACACACAAAGGTTTAAGATCTGAGGTTCAGCTATGTTGCCAGCTATTAGGGTCTACACATAGGATCCCTGGCTAAGACAGTCATCCCAAACCCTTATCTTCAGAGGGGAAATAGTTCTACAGAAAAAAAGATGATATATTTATACTCTAATTAATGATTCAGGCCAGGCATACAGATCTGAGTTGTCTATGCTACTAGCTGGGTTTTATAGTAACGGAACAACAAGTTTCAAGACAGGTTGCTGATGTTTCTCCTGATTCCTTATTCCAGGTCCAGGAAAGCACATCCCAGTCAAAGAAACTTAAAGAAGACCACTGTAGTCCAAGATTCTGAAAGGATGCCGAGTCGCCAAGTAATCGAGGAAAAAATATGTGTGTGTATGTGTGTGTGTCTATATTTTCAGCTACTTGATTTTGCAATTCGGCATTTAAACACTGTATCTACAGGTCAAATATGATTGCCTTTGGTCATAGGTCACAAAGTTTAACATACAAAGACCACTTTTTCATTGCAAATGCTCTGTTTAATTCCTTGCCCAATATCTGATCTATTAGAAACCCAGCTTCATGACAATCTGCCCAGGAAAGTCTTTTATCCCCGACACTCACTAGATCTCCTAGATCTCCTACTGCCTGTATTTAATCCAATCTGTCTCACTGGCCCCAAACTGAAATAGAGTCCTGAAACGCTCTCTACAGAAATAGGAGGAGCCTTTATCCTAACTAGACCTTTGACTGCTCTGAACAACCACCTCCTCCCAGGGGGTCTGCAAACCAGGTAATTTTCCTTGCTCAACCAGAGTTTCCAGGATCTCCTGGCAAATCTTTGTTCCCCTCTGCTGGACTTCTAATCACCTCTGGGCCTTCCTTTCTCCCTTGCCAAGTCTGAGTCCTGTAGCTGATCATCTAAACTCCCCTCCCTCCAGCATCTTCAACACTCTCTTGTTCCTGTTCTTCTGCCACTCCTCACTCATAAAACCCCAACCCTAGCGTGTGTTTTCTCCATGCCTTCACCTCAGCAGCTGAGTCCAGGTGTTTGCATTGGCACTAATGCACACTTAAGGTGATGATCTCAGCTGGCTGTTTGGCAATGTCCATTGGTCCTTTTCCCTGTGCTTTTCAGCAGCTGCTATTATTATATCCAATTGAACCTTCTCTCAGAACATGACTGAACCTCCTATATTATCAGGGATACCCGATGACCTCACATTCCATTTACCTCAATTATCTACTAATTCCTCACTCCTACCACACTATCTAGATCCATACTGGGTGATATGTCTTCCAGTCCAGAGAGAAAGTGATTCTTTTTCTGTTTAAGGATAGCCCATTCATCTGGGTTCCCTGTTAAACCCTTAACCATGGGAGAACCACAATATTTCAGTTATCTCAAGATCTGGGGTAGTTTTAGCCTCTTCTTTCCTACTGATTCACTGCCTTGAGCCTAAAAACAAACTCAAGTCTCCTGTAGCTGACCTCAAGCATTTTCTGAGAGAATAAAGTTCAATGCCTCAAAGCATCAACTGTATCTAGTGAACTAACTTTGCACCTCTGCATCTAAATGGAAACTGCTTGCTAGATTACCCACAACCAGAAACCCATTAATAGATGACTCTCCAAGAACAAAAGCATTTACCAATACCCATGGTATAAATACTCCCACCATGGTTGATTTCAAGCCACCAATATGATGGTACAAAACACAGAATTGGGAAGAGATGTGGACATTATTATATAATATTTCCACCATCAGATATAAAAGACATAAATGACAATGAGATCATACATATTAACAAAATGTATGAAAATAATTCAGAAGTGATGAGTTTTGAGTATTTATTACCTCTTTTTAAATGATAAATTTTATTATAAGTTTATAACATTAGATTATTAATCATAGCTTCCCTTAACAATTCACTTGCAAAATTCTAAAAATTTAACAAGCAGCTCTAACAAGCCAGTAGCAATATACCATTGGGTCAGGCTGTTAATGAACTCCCTTCTTGAAACCTGATTGCTTCTATGCATCCTGCAATTCTACTTTGTCTGCAGCCTCTTCATGTCTTTTTAGTGGTGTCTTTTTTGTTCTCTGTGAGCTCTTTCTCTGCTCTCTGCCTAAGAAAATTGGTGCTACCAAAAGTTCTGTATTCAATCAACTGATCTCACATTATATACGCTCTTTGATATTCCTCCTTTATTCCTGTTTTAATTTTGGCTAATAGTACCATTATTCACCCAGATGATTAAGACAGACCACTGCAAGTCATCGCTGAACATTTCCAGCTCTTTCATATCCCACAATCATACCTTATTTTACATCCTAAATATACCATATAGCCTTTCCTCTGCTTCATTCCTGTGACAGTTGTTCTAATGCAGGCCCTTATCTTACTAAAACAGTTTTCAAATGAATCTAGATTTCTCCATTCTTGTCTGTTCTCCTCAGCAGCTACCATACTGATTTAGTAAAATTTATATATAATTATGACATTCCTTGATTAAATCCTTTCAATGGCTCCCCATTACCTACTGGATAATTACATTATAAAATAAATCCATTCTTTATTTGGCCTCTGCCTAACCTCAGCAGCCTCATCTTTCACTGCTTCCTGCTTTATTTATATTTTATGCTTTACCAATATCAAAATGCTAATAATTGCCTCCATAACCAGCTCCTGCCCTCCTCTATGATTTAACTCAAACTATAAAATTTTCATTCCTGGAATACCGTGCCCCATCAGTTTTCATCTGCCCATATCTTTATCCAATTTTAAGTCTTAGATCAGATACCACAATACCACATCTCTTCCAGGAAGACATTCCTAATCCCCCATTATGGACTGAGTGCCTGGGGCAGCATGAAAACGAGACAGTCACATCTCCTCCTGTCACATCTCCTCCTCTAGGGTGTATGATGGACTGATGGCCCCAGATCCTACCCCTTTGGACTCGCCAGTATATTCCTGTTGAGGTCATGGTCTGTGCAGGTTGCTACAGGCCAATTACAGAGTACACTGGAGAAACTAAGACACTCCCATTCTTATGGGAAGCAGTATTCCTCCAGTGAATGACTGATTTGCACTGGCTGAACCTTTCTGGAATTACAGTGCTGTCTAAGTTACTTTACTTTCCAAGTCTCCTTCCTTCCCACTCCTTCCACAAGTGTAAGACCTGTATCCTCATCTAAAGACTTATCTCAGTCTTCTCCTAATCTCCTACATTTCCTGCATGCCTAATGCTGTCTTGATGCCCCACTTATCTGAGGCCTCTAATTGAGGCAGTGTCCTACCTTCCCACCAATTTGTATCAATTTTCTTACAAACTGTTTTTTAATTTTCTGTATAAGTAGGTATATATATGCACATGTATGTATATATGTCTGTGTCAACATGTCTGTGGGTGTCAATGCATGTCTGTCTGTGTGTGTGTGTGTTTTGAGACTGAAATCTTGAAGGCAGCAGCTCTGTTATTCATCTTTGCATTATAGCATCTATATACATCCTAGTTGATCAGTAAATGTACATAGAATGAATAAATTTAATGAAAATTTCCAGTCTGCAAAGATATAGGTGCACTGTGATTCTCAGAGTAATTTACTATGCTAGAGCTTTTCAGAGTATGAAAAGATGTGATATGTCAGATATATGGCAATTTCATAAAAGGTATTAAACCACTATATCACCATTTCCACTTAATTGCAGTATATAAAACAACTTTAGCTCTGAATGTGGAAGCAGCCAATATAAAAACAGTGACTTAAGATATTTTTCACAATGCTGTGTCTTATAGTAATTTATTTCCTCTATAATTGATCTTGAATCAATGCTAGTTAGAATTAACCCCAGGAACTTTTGGAAAGAATAAATGAAAACAGAAAACACTCTCATTCAGGAACTCCACAAATATACATGAATTTAGAAAGCAGCATACAGCTGAAGGAAATCTCCCTCCATAACTTCCAGTGTACCTGTTTTATTTCACATATTTTCAGAGGGTATGCACTGACTGTTTCTGTAACAGGCATTGTTTGAAACATGAAAATAATTAGCATATATATCCATATAGTTTGTTAAAATTCTTGAGAGTCTCTGAAATAAAATGTGATAGAAAACATTGATCATTTTTGGTGACTGCATGTTTCCGTTCCCTGAATATTATTTTTAAATATCTAAATGTCTTTGAGGACTTATATTTAAAACATATTCTTACAAACTAAAAAACAAGTGGATAAACTGTTTCTTTGCTCATGAAAGAATGGGCCTCTACAAAAAAGCCAAAGGATAAAAAACCTTCTAGCACATTTTTATTATTAAATACATTTCAAGTTTGACATATAGATATATTGCTGTTACTGCTATTATTTTAGCTTTTTCTTTCCTAATAATTCAGAAGTTGAAGAGAGGCTCTTAAAAGTTTGTATTACTGATGTGTGGGACAGAATGTTGAGCCTAAAATGAAATTCTGAACCCATATAATTTGAAAAAATATAAAACAGGTCCAGGAAAACTAAGTCACCCGAGTACACTTAGGGAAGTTAATAATAGAGCTAAGATTTCAAAGTATACATTAATTGATTGATTCATTCATCCATTTGTGTTTTCTTGCACCGAAGAAAATATCTGTGGACCACTTGGGATGTCCCAGGGACTCTGCTAATCCTGAGGACATAGAGGCTACAGCAAGGACCCAGATTTCAAGGGGTTTACAGTCTGATAATAGATAAAATATAAATGTATAAAGGAATTGTTATACAATGGCAAGAGTGAATAAGCTTGAAGCAAGAATAAAGTGTTTTGGGGACACCCAGAGGACAACAACTTACTTTTAGGAGACTTTAGAAAGTGCGTGCCTTTTTGGCTGGGTGCGGTGGCTCATGCCTGTAATCCCAGCACTTTGGGAGGCCGCAGCGGGTGGACCACCTGAGGTCAGGAGTTTGAGGCCACTCTGGCCAATGTGGTGAACTACCGTCTCTACTAAAACTACAAAAATCAGCTGGGCATAGTGGCACGCACCTGTAATTCCAGCTACTTGGGAGGCTGAGGCGGGAGGAGGCGGACGTTGCAGTGAGCTGAGATCATGCCATTGCACTCTAGCCTAGCCAATCAGCGAAACTCCGTCCAAAAAAGAAGGAAGGAAGGAAGGAAGGAAGGAAGGAAGGAAGGAAGGAAGGAA
>NC_045446.1:70548271-70596364 GCF_002776525.5 Piliocolobus tephrosceles
GAAGGAAGGAAGGAAGGAGGGAAGGAAGGACAAAAGAAAGTGTGTGCCTTTTTTCCTACTGTTTTCTCTCCAGAAATCTTTCTGGTTCTCCAATTAGTCCTGTCTTCCTGGAGGATACTCTAGGACCACAATCTTACCCGAATCTCTTTTTTTGGATGTGTGTTGGGGGCGGGGTGGTGGTAGGAAGGGCATGTCTGTCCAATCCCAAAATCTCAAGTTTAGAAGAAACTTAGCATTCCTCCCACTGCAGTAGAATGGGTGTACTCAGATCATGATTAATTTGAAAGTAGAGCATTCAAATGCAAGACAATGGAGAAACATCCAGAGTTATAGACAATATCTACTCTAGCATCTATACACATCTGAATTTTAGAAGTTGTTTGTTTTTGCCTAATAAAAAAAATGTAGTTTTCCTTGAGTCACTTAGAGATAGTTTTAGGAAAACTAGGTTCAAGAATTGTCTTTGACAAAAGGCAGAGGATGTGTATAAAAGTCAAAAATTTTAACCTGTCTAGCCACTAATAATCTTGTTTAAAGTTCTTTACTGAGTTCAGGGTTGACTGTGATTAAAGGGCCACTATTTAGCAAAAGGATAAAGTTCCCTTATGCAGATATATTTGGAATGTGTTCTGTTCAAGATCCTCAGTGCTGAACACCTCCCAGTCTTTCATAATGAAAATTCTTTTATAATCCTAGAGGCATTTGCCACTTCAGTCTTCCCACTCTTTGCACTGTACTGAATTTCTTGATGTTCCCTGAAAGTGCTCAACTAGTTCTTACTTTTGGAGTAAAACATTTTACTTTCTGCTCCTGAAATATCTTTTCTTCTTTTTATCTGTCTAATAACTACCCATCTGTAGCTCTTATGTCTCTCAGGAAACCTTCATGATTCTTTAGGCCTTCCCTTGTGTTTATGTCTTTTGAAATTCTAATCAAACTACATCAAAATTGCCTATTTACTTCTCTTTTAGACCAGCCCTGTCAACTCCAAAGATAACATAAGCCACATCTGTGATTTAAAATTTTCCTGTAGACACATTAAAAAAAAAAAGATGGAATTAATCTTAGTAATATATCATATTTAACAGATATATCCAAAATATCATAATTTCAATATGTAATCAAAATAAAAATTATGAGTTATATTACATGTTTTTGTACCGAGTCTTTGAAACTGAATGTGCATTTGCATTTTATACCTACTAAATATCTGAATTTGCATTGGAAATATTTTGATTACTCAATGTGCTACCATATTGGAAAGCACAGTTGTAGATTGTAAGTTCATCGAGGATAAGAATTTTGTCTTTTTAGGTGGTATAGCCTCAGGACCTAACAAACTTCATCACAGGATTATTGAAATAGAAGGGGACACTGTTTTATATGGTAGTTAAGATTTCTAGATCCAAACAGACCAGAGAAAATGGCTCTGGCCACTTACTGTCTTGTTAACTTTGAGTAAGTTCCTTAATCTTTCTAACCTTTCTTCATCAATATAACCACAACCCAAAGCATAGATCCTATCATGGTGATTAATGTCAAAATGTAAGAAAAGTACTTAGCTTATGAAGAGAATCAGTATATGTCATGTGTTATAATTATTGACTGCTGAATTAATATCATTCAACAATTGTTTTTCCAAGTTTGAAAATTTTCTTTAGCACTTGAAAGTTAAATCAATTATTAAATTTGTCAATAATTAAATGAGTCATGTACATTTACATAAACTGGAAAAATAGCCATCACATCAAGAAAACATCACTAAATATATTTTCAACAAACTTGGGGTATGTCTCTTGTTTGGTATGGTTTACAGGGCAGCTATAAAATAAAGCTAAAGTTTATCTGGTTTCTTAAGGAGTGTTTGGATGAACGGAGGCAAGATGGTGCACTTCCGCGTTCTTCTTCACCAACTTTTCCTGCGCGCGTGAAAATGCAGTCGGTGCCTGGGAAGGTGCAGACCAACCGGGCATGTGCCAGGTGACGTCAATCTGAAGAGATCAAGATTTACCTGGTCGCACCTGCGGAACACCCCAGACACGCCCATGCCCCGCCTATTGCCCTCCCACTCCTAGAAAAGCTGCTCTCGGCCAGCGCGCCACGTGGCCTTCCTGAGTCTCTCACTCCTGTCGGGATGTCGGGACTGCAGGAACTCCGTCCGAGAGCCCCACCGGGGGACTCTGCCGGCCTTCTTTGCCAGAGGCCAACAGACCTCTCCCCCCCCACCTACTTCACTGAAGCTAGGTGACCAAAATAAATTTGCAGTTTTGCTCCTATACTTGCCTACTCGCTGGTTCTTTTTGTGCTCGCTCGGCTGGTCTTAGAAAAACAAATCACTTGGTGTGGAACCCGGGAGGAGACCCCTCCTCAGGGCCCCCAGGGTCCAGGGAGCCTCCTCCTCTTCGTTCCATGCCGCGGACAAACCAGGACCTGAGACCCGCTTCCCTTACTCTCACGGCCTCTCTGGGGTAAATGCCCTTGTCTCCTCTTTACCTCCCTCGGCCAGAAATCCTGCGCAGGTCCGAGGCCCACTTTTGAGCCACCAAATGGCTCGGGAGCCACCATGTGGCTCAGGAGACCCGTTCAGGACGGAGACATCTGCCTGAAGGTAATCTCCACTTTGGCTCCATGATCCTCTAGTCGGTCTCTGCTGGTTCCAAAGGATGCTTTGAAGCCAGGCAGAGATCCACTTCCATTTCCATTGTGTCCATTGTGTAAGTAAAGAGGAAACAAATGGGAAACCCCCTGTCCAAATTTTAAAAGAGCACCCCCTTAGGGTGCCTCCTAGCCAATTTAAAAACCTTACAGCTCGAACAAGACCTTAGGAGGAAGCGGTTAATTTTCCTTTCCACTGTGGTGTGATCGACCTCAGCAATTTCTGCCAGCGGCTAGGCAAGTGGTCCAAAATTAATTACATACAAGGCTTTTGGGCCTTAAGCTCTCGTCCCCATACTCCTCTCCCCGCTCTCCCCACCCCCTCCCTTCCTGCCCAGACTCCTCCTCCTCCCCCCATCCAGACTCCTCCTTCCTCCTCCTTATCTACTAGTAATCCACTCAGTCCTGTGCCTCTTTCGGGGCCCCCAACTGGCTGTCTTGAGTCCCCTATCTCTGTCCACACCCTCCTACCGTGTTAGCGCCTTTGCGAGAGGTAGCTGGGGTGGAGGGGCTAGTCAGAGTACATGTCCCTTTTTCATTGGCCGATCTTTCCAAAATTGAGAATCATTTAGGTGATTTCTCAGCTAATCCTACCATATACATAAAGGAATTCAGATACCTTTGTCAGGCCTATGACTTAACTTGGCATGACCTCCAGGTTATCCTAACCTCTACCCTAAACTGACTGAGGTTCTAACCCAGTATACCCAGTTAGATCCGGCCTCCCCCATGGGGGCCACCATTTTGGCGTCTTATTTCATTTCTCAATCAGCTCCTGACATTCGTAAAAAACTTCAAAAGGTAGAGGATGGTCCTCAGACACCAATACAAGACCTAGTTAAATTAGCCTTTAAAGTCTATAACTCCAGAAAGGAGATGGCTGAGGCACAGCTCCTAGCAGCGGTTTTACAGCCCAGTCATAACCCCAGACCAGAGAGCACACACCCCGCAGACTCCAAGGCTACGAAAGGAGCCTGCTATAAGTGCGGCAAGGCAGGACACTATGCCAACAGGTGTCTGCAAGGTCCCCAAGCCCCAACGCAGCCTTGCTATAAGTGCAAGGCATCAGGACATTGGGCCAGTGAATGTCCTAACTCTCGTCCACCAGCAACCCCCTGCCCTGCTTGCCAGCAGGGAGGACACTGGAAGTCTGATTGCCCCACCCTGAGAACAGGTGCTGCGTCTCCACGTGACCCCCTTTCCCAGGATCCTGGGAGCTCCTTCCAGCTCCTATATCTGGACGACGACAACTGAAGGTGCCGAGACTCGGGGACCCCCCCATCACCCTCGCCGAGCCGTGGGTAACTCTCCTGGTAGCGGGTAAGACAATTAATTTTTTAATCAACAGTGAGGCTACCTATTCTGTTTTGCCGTCCTTCTCTGGACCTAGCCTTTCATCCAATATCTCTGTAGTAGGAGTAGGTGGAAAGCCATCCACTCCACGAAAAACTCCACTCCTTAATTGCTGCCTGGCCAACAACTACTTTGCGCACTCATTTCTCATTTCCAGCTAAAAAGGGCCCCTACCGAAAGCAATCAGTGGAAATCAGTTTGGCTTTCCCCCACTCGCCTCAAACTTACTAAATTTTCTTAACTATCTCATACTCCCCAACCTTGCCAGGACCATCCTTCTGGGTTTTGCCCATATTCCAACAAATGCTTTCATTCCTCATTCCTATACTAATACTGTGCCTTATTTTATTTTTCATCCGTGCATCCAAATACCAACCATAGGCCCCGACCTTAACAACGCCCCTTAACAGCAGGAAGTAGCCAGACAGACCACGGCGCCCCTTTATCACTATTATCAATAAAAGGTTGGACTGTTTGGACGAACGGAGGCAAGATGGTGCGCTTCCGGGTTCTTCTTCACCAACTATTCCTGCACGCGCGAAAATGCAGCCAGCGCCCGGAAAGGTGCAGACCAACTGGGCATGCGCCAGGTGACGTCAATCTGAAGAGACCAAGATTTACCTGGTTGCACCCGCGGAATGCCCCGGACATGCCCGTGCCCCGCCTATTGCCCTCCCACTCCTAGAAAAGCCGCTCTCGGCCAGCGCGCCACGCGGCCTTCCTGAGTCTCTCACTCCCGTCGGGATGTCGGGACTGCAGGAACTCCGTCCGAGAGCCCCACCGGGGGACCCTGCTGGCCTTCTTTGCCGGAGGCCGACAGACCTCTCTCCCCCTACCTACCTCCCTGAAGCTAGGTGACCAAAATAAATTTGCAGTTTTGCTCCTACACTTGCCTACTCGCTGGCTCTTTTAGTGCTCGCTCGGCTGGTCTTAGAAAAACAAGTCAAGGAGGACTCCTCATAAAAGCCCTTCATATTCCAGAATAGCTGAAATTGAGATATTAGAGTGAAAAGTAATGTTATTGATGATCTGGCCAGACATTTAATATTTATTTATGCATCTACTGATTTGAAAAAAACAATAATCATTTCAAATATGAGATACCTAGGAGAAGTTACAAAATCAAATATTGTTAATTACTTCATGTGTTGAATCTCAGTTGAATCCTTCTCACTTAGGCAGCTCTGTAAGGATATTGTAGGGTCAGTAGGCATCAAGCTTATCCCCAGTCCACTACCACCACCACCAATACAAACACAGTGTCCATAGGAGTAGACATCATTCAGTGCAGTGGCTAGATGGGTACCTGACCCTCTTTGGGACAACTAGTACCATTTGCTGAGCTTCTAAATAGAGGAAGAAGGTCTTTAGTGATTGAGCCTAAAAGGGACAAAACTTAGGAATACACATATTCTAACATATAAATTAAATCTGAGGCATAAGAAAATAATTGAACCAATTATCAAGGAAAAAAAAAGCTGAAATGAGAAAATCAGGATGTTGTTTGAGCCCTAAGTTCCGGTTCTCATGATGTGATTGCTCTATGAGCATCTGCACTATTCTTCTAATAAACCTCTTTGTGTTCAAGCTAGATTTAGTTGGATGTTTTTCACTGAATCATATCGTTTTAGTTATATAAATGAACACTTCAATTGTAAAATTAAAGGAACAGAAAGAGTATAAGGAAGAAAAAAGAGGAAGAGGAAGGAGAAGAGAAGGGAGAAGGAGGTGGCAATAACTTTTGTAGGCTCTATATTTGGTACCTGCTGTAAGTCTAAGAATGGAGACACAATAACTTATTTGGTGACCCGGGTAAAAACATTTAATAAGGTTAAAGTGTAAGATTAGGGTCCTTGAAAGGTACCTCCACATACTATACACACACACTCAAGGATACAATTATACACATAATTTTGAATTATGTATTGAATTTTGACTCTTTCCAAGCATTGAGTTATTTTTGAGATAGATGATTTTTCTGAAATGGAGACTAATGTTCTGATTTTGCAGATGGAGAGACTGATGCTTCAACAGATCAGGCATTCTACTGAAAGCCACAAAACTGATGACAGAGCAAGAGCTTACACTCAGGTGCTTTGAACCTTCACCCCAAGGTCTCTTGTGCATTTTTGGGTCACCAATTCCCAGATATCACTCAAGTAGAAACTGGATGACTTTCTGGCAGAAGTGTTGCTGAGCAGATTTATTCTAGGGGTGAAAGTGGGACTGAATGCCAGGTGGCCCCTCTTCTCAGTCTATCTCTCTAGGAGACACTTAGCCCTTGCTTCTGTACTGAAACCTACAATGGAATTCAATCCCCTGCTGCAGACTCTGAATAGTAATTGGTATTATAGGCAGGAAACATAACAATGAAAAACATTTAAACCTCCTGTTGTTAAGAATCTTTAGGTCAATAGCAGCATTTTAAAATCAATTTGAAGGTTTGCTGGAAGATACAGAAGAGAAACTACAATCAACATAATAAGGTTAGATAACCCTAGTCATGTTAACAGCTACCTAAAACTTGACATCAATTCCTTACATTGATTCTCACTTACAGTTTACAAAAAAAAAAAGAAAGAAAGAAAAGAAAAATTTAGGAAGGACAAGCATAATACATAATCTCACTGAAGCATCAAATTAGTATAAATAATGATGAAGAGTAATTGCTGCTGTTACTGGAGAACATGTTGTAAATGAGGTTTCCAAGATATCTGCTGATGATGAGAGGCTTTTGCAGTTTCGAAATTCAGAGAAGGAAAGGGGAAACTGGAATTCAGGGCGCTAGATACAGGATCAGATTTGTCCTCCCACAGGAGAAGCTGCTTCATCAGATTTGGGGGGACTAGCGCCACCTGGTGACTGGCACTGTGCTAGTCATGGCAGGGGTTACAAAGATGGGCGGTATTAAGTTGGTGCAAAAGTAATTGTGATTGACTTTTGCAATTACTGCAATTAGTTTTCCGCAATTACTTTTGCACCAAAGTAATAGAAAACTGAGCCCAAATTCACAATCTTGTGTTTGCAGCCTGCCTCCACCAGTATTAAGATTATCTGACATTGTATCTATATCTATCTTCTAGCCATCGATAGATATACATATGTAAAACATATATATATCTATTATATATATGAAATATATAGCATATCATCACCTGACATTATGTATACATAAATGAATTATATATAATGTATATTTTACTTACTGATTTATATTCTATCTTCTTACACCAGAGTGTAAGTTCCAAGAGGGGCAGGAGTATTGATAAGCTAATATACTCCTAGCTTCTAGAATAATAGAAAAGTATCTAGTACACAGTAGGCACTTGATAGATATTCACGGAATCAATTTCTTACCTGTTAAAAGTTCCTTATGTAGTTTCCCCATCTTTAATTACCCCTTGATACTTTTCCAAGATCTGTTCTTTGCATTGTTACCAGAGTCACTGTGTAAGAAAGAAATCAATTGCCTTTTATTTGTAATACAAAGAGGAAAGAGATGTGGTAGGAAGTGAATGAGAAAGAAATTTTTCTGAAAATGGAAATCGGATGGTGTCACCCCTCTGCTGAAAACAACGTAGTGTTTTCCCATTGCTCTTAGGATTAATTCCAACTTCCCTAACATAGCTTGCAATGTTCCCCAGCTAATATTTCTTCTTGCATCTCATTTTTCTTTTTGGATGTTTCCTAAACATGCCATATAGTTTTGTTTGTTTGTTTGTTTTTTGTTTTGTTTTGTTTTGTTTTGCCTTTTTGGCTTCATGTGGATAGTAGTCTTTCTACAATACCTATTTTCAATCTTCAGGTCACTGATGGAATACTGATGGAGTACTTCAAGTTCCAAGTTAAAAGCTTCCAAGTCTGTGGAAATTTGCCAAATTCTCTTCAGGGCTATTTAATCCCTTCCTTCTCCTCCCAAGTGCTTCATGGCTATATTTTTGTTGGAGAACTTAAATTACAATATAATCTGGCACAAGTCTCTGAAGTCATCACATCATCACCTAGTCATCAATACATCATCGTCCAAGAAGGAGCACCAGTTCCTAGCAAAACAGAAGGTGCTCTGTAAAGGTTTCTTGAATAAATGACGAAATTTATAAGAACTCAGATGTATGAGAACAAAACTATATACTAATATCCCAAATAGACTGGTAGCTATAAAAGTGTAAACCTGAATATGACTGATTTCAGTGATTTTTGCAAATAGCTGCCCTCAATAATGAAATCTGCTGTTATGTTTAATTTTTGTTATGAAGAAAAATAACTCAAAATATCCAGAGGTCCTTGGTAAGGCAGAATGCAGCCAGATGGCGCAGGTAAAATAAAGACAAGCAGAAGAGATGAATCTGTTTGGGCTTGGGTTTAGTGCCTCTGAAATAAATTTGTCAATGTTCTAACTGACAATAAGGGTCATAAGCTTTCCCCAACTTAATTTTACTTCCTGCTGTTTACACCAGAGTGGAGTTATGGTGTAAATTTCTGTTTTAATTGTAATCTTGGTCATAAGAAATCATTCAGCCCAGAACTCCTAAGCATGAGTGGTGTTTTAAAAAGAGTTTGGATCTGGTGTCAAGAGATATGGGTTTAAATCCCATTTCTGCCACCTAGTGTGAACTTGAATAATTCATTTCTATAAGCCTCAGTTTTCATATCTGTAATAATTTCAGAGTTTCAGCTGGAATTCAGATGTTTGTATATAAGTGACAGTCTGGGGTCTGGGGTCTGGGTCTACTTGGGGTTGAGTTCATTAAGCTGATTAGCAGAGAAGCTTCTAAACCCACTCCATGTCTACCTCTTTGGGTATAGAGAAAGGGCAGAAGAAGCAATATTACAAAACCTGTATCCCAAGTCAGTGATCCACCATTGGTGTCTTCGGAGGGCTCGTTGGAAATGCAAATCCTCAGGTCCTGTCCAAGACCAACCCCATTATGACTTCTAGGGGATGAAGATCTTCACCTATGTCTTTAGCAAGCCCTCCATATGATTCTGATGCACACTAAAATAGGAGAAACACAGTCCTGGAAGAAAGGTGGAAGCTAGTTTTTGCTATCTGAGTTTGGCTTCCTTGCCTACTCTCTTGGCCTCACACTGAAGCCTAGTAGAGAGGGTACAGGCAGAAACTGGAGGAGTGTGCACTCCAGCATTTCCCAACTACTGCTCCCTCTTTTTATACCTAAAAAATGTAATCCCCACATTTAGTGTTTTATAAATATGCACTAAGTTGCACCATAAAGCAAATCAATGTGATAGTCCACAGCACTGCTTTGCTTTCTTCCTTTTCATGACCTCCTGGAGATTCTTACATGCCCCATCCTAGGGAACCTAAACTTTCTCCCCATCCTCAACCACAGAAACTCATTTAAGTATTCTGAATACCTGCTCTATGCCGACACATTCTTTCTCATTTCATATTTACCATCACCTGTCACAATACTACAACCCGCTGGCCCAGTTCCATCCCAAAGGCCTAAAACAATTACCAGACACTTGTAGTCTTTCTTCTCTAGAAGCAATGCAGTTTCATCCTGGGGAAATTTTAGGAGCATCCTCTTTACCTGGGAGGGTGGTTTGGCAATAACTATCTACTTTCTAAGGGTCAGAGCACACAGAGGATAATAATACTATTTTCTGCACATGTGTTTAGATTGGCCATATAGTTAGTTATCACAAATAGCTTCAAATACACTCTAGTTATTAGTTTCATATGCCATATATAATAGCTCATTTGTGGTAGAGCCCGTCTCCCTTGACTGCATTTCTTTTCTGGGTGGAAGATGCTGATGATAGTAAGGTACAAAACAAAAGGTATGGCCCAAACTTGATACTCATGCAACCTAAATAAGAAGCAACTCATAGAGTACAAAATCATAATTATACCAATATCAATTTTGAATTAATGCTAGGCTTGGTATTATAGAAAGGGACTGTGTGAAAAGAAAGGAAGCTGATGCTTTCAGTGATCAATTTATACTGTTTTTGGTTCTGTGTACTAAGTATTAAACTGTAAGTATTGTTTCTAAGTAATAAGTGCACACCACCAAATACAGATAATTTTGCCTAAATCATTCATTGTGGATGAATTGGTCACTGAGGGGAGCAACAAAAATACCCGGGACTGTGAAGTGGAAAATATAATCACCAATACCAGTTTACAAAAGAGGACATCAGGGAACAAAGAAAATGGACTTGCCCAATACCACCAAATTCCTAAGAGAAGTATGTTAATAGCTTCAAACCTCCCAAAAAAAATGGGATTTGGAATTAGTTTTCCATACTATGATCAATACAGAAATCTGAGATAAGCTTAGGAAACTTGTCTCCCAAACATTCTCTCAGTTCCCACCTTTTGTTCACACCACATATCTGAGCTTTTTCCTGGGTGTCCTACTTTTGCTCCTGTTCCCATCTCTATCATCAGAGCCCTTCACTGAGGCTTGACCTACTCCACTGGGACTCACACTTTCCAGTCCTCAACTTCGAACTGGAAGGAGCAGCAGTAAAACAGATGTTGCCACAATAAGCAATGCCACTTTAAAAAAGATGAAGAGGAAAATAAAAAGAAACACCTACATCCCCAAACAAGACCCGCCCTTGGATGTCAAAGCTTGTTCAGCTCAAATCCAAGGCCCCAAGTCACATAGGATTGGGACTGGCTTCCTTTAGACTCCATGTACCAAGTCATGCACCAAACGCTTCCCCTTGACTGAGCGCACCAAAGGTTTCCTTCTGAAGCCCAGCAAAAGTTCAACTCAAAGAGCATAATTCTCAGTGACCAGTGCTGTCGTTCAAAGAAAGAGATTCCATTTCCTTCTTCTGAAATTTATTTTCTTTTAAAACACAGGAATACACCAGAATCTGAAAGTTTTTCGATGATTTCTGAGATGCCGATTACAGTATTTTCTAAGAAAATGTGTAGAGATAAATTTAAAAGAAGTGACCAAAAATTCAGATCCCAAAGAGCTGTCACTTGCAATATTGCCCTTACCTTTTAATGAAAGAAAAGATCAAGTATTACAACCACATCTCCTCACTCCTTTAGCAAAACAGCTTCTGCCAAGAAAATGATTAATTGGCTGTTACTTATTTGACTCTAATGACTGAGTTTCAGGGCAATCATAAGCATTTTGAATCATCGGCTTATTTCTTAGTACAACCAGTCTCAAACTCAATATTGGGCTTTCTGAAATGCTGGGCAGAATGGCGCAGGTTGAAGGACACCAAAAAATTCACCCAAAAATATACTTCATTGACATTTTGAGATGGCTGTTCAGAGGGCCTGCAGGCAGAAATACTTCTACAAAGCTGTCTTTTGTGGGGGAGATGTGAATTTGTAGAGAAAATCTGTATTGATATAGCCGGCCTCTCTCTGAGGCCCTCCCTTGTCCAGATCTAAGAAAGATTAACTGAGAGTCTCACACCTTTTGAGGTCTGAAAAAGAACAACAACAATAACAACAGCAACAAACATTTACCATCTATTCTCTTGAGGGCTGCTACCTATGAGATTTCGTCTATCAAACAAGACCCCTTTGTTAGGCCTCCTCTTCTTTCCCTTCCACAGCCTGTCTTGACACTATAACCTGATTTACTGCCATAACCTGTTTCTGACCGTACTTCAAGCCCCTATTCTTTCAGTAACCTTGAATTGTTCAAGCTTCTGTATCCCATCATGGGGTGGGGTTATCACTCTGTGACTCTCCCTTAGGCATGCTAATACATTTTAATGCCATTTCTCCTATTAATCTGCCTTTTGTCAGTTTATTTTTAAGCAGAACTTCAGAGGCGAGGAGGAAGTTTTCCCTTGGTCCCTATAAGGCACTGCCTCAGTAGCTGAGAGTTCTGGGTGCTTGTGCTTGCTCTGTTCCACACTCTGTATCACTTCTTCACTTTGGGACTAAAAATGAAGATGTAGTTGAAAACACAAACAGATTTAAACTCCACTGATGGTGGACTGGGTGCTGTGGCTCACGCTTGTAATCCCAGCACTTTGGGAGGCTGATGCGGGCAGATAGCTTGAGGTGAGGAGTTCAAGACCAGCCTGGCCAACATGGTTAAACACTGTCTCTACTAAAAATTCAACAATTAGCCAGGCGTGGTGGTGGGTGCCTCTAATCCCAGCTACTCCGGAGACTGAGGAAGGAGAATCGCTTGGACCCCAGAGGTGGAGGCTGCACTGAGCTGAGATCTCACCACTGCACTCCCTGCTGGGTGATGGAGCAAGACTCCATATAAAAAATAAATAAATAAACAAACAAACTACATTGATGGTGGTAGGGGTGGCACTGGCCAATACACAAAAATAAATGCTCAGTAAATATTTGTGAAATGAAAGAAGGGAAGGGAAGGAAGGGGAAGGGAGGAAGGAAGGAAGGAAAGAAGGGAGGAAGGAAACAAAGGAAACGAGGGAGGGAGGGAGGGAAGGATGGAAGAAAAGGAAGGAAGGAAGGAAGTGGGGGGAGGGGGAAGGAAGTGGGGCAAGGTGGGAAGGAAGGGAGGGAGGGAGGAAGGAAGGGGGAGGGAAGGAAAAAGCAGGGAGCTAGATTAGTAGAATAGCTGAAACCCCTTGAAGTTCTCCCAGGTAGTGAAAACAGCATGGACCATATATCATCTTTAACACCTCATTCCACAGCAGTAGTTCTCAACCAGCTGCACATTAGAATCACTTGAGTAACCTACACAATCTTGATGCCATGACTGTATCTTACACCAATTAAATCAGAATCTCCAGGGATAGACCCTAGGCCAGAGTATTCTTTAAAAACTACCCAAGGGTTCCAATGTGCAGCCAGGGTTGAGAATCAGGGCTCTCTAGACAGCATGCCTCTGGAATCAATCTCTGACTAATAACTAGTTACCATGGAAATGTATCCATCAGCTGGGTGAGCATTGTCCAACCTCCAGGTTACCTTCAAAACTAAAAATAACTGATACTTTCAATCACTGGAATAATAAAGCCTTTTATGACCCATAGAAAAATTAAAAGTATTGCAATACGACCTGTTCTTTATACACATCCTTTCAGGTCTTCTCAGTGGATCCCTCAGTTGGGTCCTAGTGCTAGCTATAAACTAAGCAGCATGAGAAAAACCACTAGACATTTGTTTCTCATTTGCTGAATAGGGTCACCTGTAAGGATGCATCCAGCTATTATGTATTTATGTCAGGCATGGTACAGTGGAGGATGTGTGGACCACAGACTTATCAGGCCTCCGTTTCAGTCTTGTCTCTGTCACTTACTAGTTTGTGACATTGGGCAAATCACTTAACCTGTAATGGGTTCACTTTCTTCATCTATACAACGGGGATATTAATATAATGGAAATCTTATTTTTCTTTTCTTTTTTTTGCAGAAAGAATGAGACATGTGTTACTTTCTAAACTTCAATTATCATATCGTATCATATCTATAATAATATATATTTCTTCCCTCTGTTGTCATCAATACAGATGATAGAAAAATCCATGTGTTACATTATTCTAGGGGTTGAAAGCAATTTTCATCTTGTGCCTTGCTAAATGCTAAGTGCCTTTATAGTAAGTTCGAGTCCCTCAGAGATCCTCCTTATGAACAAATGATACAGTCTACCCACTGGGGTTTGGCAATTGAAATGGTTGGAATCCCCTTATTCTGGTACGGAGCATAACCATATCATGAAATCACTCACTTGCTAAACACCTCCTACATATGATCCTGCAATTGACAAGTGCACCTTGGTGTTGTTACAGATGCTCTGTTACCTAAAAAGAAAACTTAAAGAGAGGAAATAAAAGAGCAAAACAATTCATTTTCTATCTAATTAAAGTCATTATAAACAGCCTCCTGGTGCTTAACCTTTTTCCTCCAAAATCCCAATGTTTCAGTTGGTTGCTCAGATGTGGAACTTCATTGAGGTTTTTCTTAATTGCCTTTCCATCACTAATGGGATTCACTTCATTATTACCTCTGCCAAAAGCTGCCTCCAACTTTCAGCCCCCATGCTGAGCTATTTACATGCGTATTTATAATGCACATTTTCACTGAATGCTGAAGTCATGCCACATCAGAGTTTACCAAGTTAAACTGGAGTGTGTCCCTTCTAGGTCAGAACAAGCTACTTAAATAGTACTTTCTTACGTATTTGTCAACTCTCTCCAAACCCTTCCCACTCTGTTCATTCACGACCCTTATTTCCCCTTCTCACTTTCTTCCTGGATTTCCCCTTTCTTACTTTCCTTTCTTCCTTCCTTCCTTCCTGGATTCCTTTCTCCCCACTGTGTCCCCACTTGGTATCCATTTACTTCCTACACTGATCCTCACATCATCACAGAGCCATCCTACTCTTTTAACCACATTGATAACCTCCCCAACCCTGTCTTCAGTGAGCAGCTATTTTCTATCTTATTTTATTTAACCCTAAGAAAATTCTGTGAATGAGGTCTAATGAATCCCAATTTAAAGGTGAGGGAACTGAAGGTTATGAAAGAACACAGGGTGATGAAGATCATGCAGTTTACAATGACCAAAGTAGAACAGGACCCAGTTCATAACCTTTGGAAAAAGAACAAGACCACAGAAATCACGTGTCATATCACAGAAGGAGGACCATCCAGTGAGTAGCAGTGCTCAGCTGGAGTCTCTGTGAAGCAGAGGAGGAAAAGCAGCAGGAATCCAAATCTACAATTCCCCATACCTTGTTCTTTCGACCCCTCTCTAACCAAACCTCTTCAAACAGCACAGTAAGTTAGAATTATTGGAGTCTCCTCAAAGAGAATGAGTGAGTAGGTTCTCAGAAGAAGAGAGACAGTCCATAACACATGAATATGCATGGCCATACAGAAGATCTGTTATGAGATGAAGCTGCGGGATTGGGCAGTGCTCATCCCAGTGCAAGGCAGGAAGATGAGATTCCAACCAAAGGACATTGCCTGTAAGCACCCCACTTGCAACAAAAGTAATAACAGCAACAATAAGAACAGGAAGAATTCCATATATTAAATGTTTGTTACCGTTACTCCTTTATTTTTAAAAAATCACATTGCTTTTTGTTTTGGAAAAAACAAAACAGGTATCTTATGATCGATGTGCACACTCAATTTAGCTAAGTTTCTTTGTGTCTGAAAAATTGCTACTAAATTTGATAATGCTCCTTATAATCAGTGACATTGAAGAATTAAGAGATCCTAATATGCCCAAAACTGTGATAAGGCCTTCAGGTATGGCACTTCTTTGTATTCCCACAACTCTATGAGGTAGGTCATACTAATATTTTTAGTTTACCAGTGGGAAAACTGAGGCTGAGTAAGGATCAAATATTGGCTAAATATAACAAGGCTAGAAGTGGCAGAGATGAGAGTCCAACCCTGGTTTATCTAGTTCTACTATCCATGCTTTAACCACTTTTCTCCCTTAACTAAAGTGGGATAGAGAGCCTCAGGCAAGAACATAACTTAATATCACGGTTTTAATTGTCCTTGTTATTTTCTCTTTTCAACAATTATCCTTTTATTAAATATTTTATAGTGTGTCTCATAAAAAGACATGAGTTTGTGGGATGATTTATGCTGACTTGAACTTCCAGTAGTTGTGTCTGTCATCGTGGATTAATACATTGTCATTCTAATCTTATACATCAATCTCCATGAGTTTTGTCCATGTAAATCTCTCTGAGAGAAGGAGTCATCGTCCTAGACAATGAAGCCAGCTAGGTGCTTCTAGGAACCCCTTCTCGCCTCTCCTCTAGTTTTGGGCATTTGTTTTGAGTTCTGCAGTTCTACTCCACTGTGCCTGGGACTTCGCCTGACCAAGTGGGAAGCACATCCATGTGTAAGGGTGGACAGAGGAACCACAGTGATTTGTAAGCATGCTGAGAAATGTCAGCACAAATAGAATCTCCTAGCTTTTAGAAAAAGACTCTTTTTCTGATAAATAAAAAATTCAGAAGGAAACTCCCATTAGTGTGGATATCTATAGGAGGCAGGGATCAAGAAGTCAGTGTTCAAACTAGAGCCTCAGGTGCTAGCCCCTTATAGTAGCAGTCTGGGTTTGTGCTGCAGCAGAGAGGGCAAAGTCTTTGATGACCCTGTCAGGCTGCTGGGAACTCACCCTGCCATTTGTCTTCCTGTGCATTCTCTTGTCCTCTGCCAAGACTCTGCCTATGTGACCAAATCTAGCTGGTGGACACAAGCAGCCCCTAATAGCCAATGAGCCACATACAAAAAATACAACGTACACTGATGATGTGCTACAGGGGTCACTTCTCAGTAATATGACTGTAGCAACCATACACTGCAGGAAGGAGTTACAGCTTACGGGGGAATGTACTGGATCAAGAGTTCTGAGAAGCAGTATGACTCAGCCAGGCTTATGAGTCAGGCTTATTGGGGTTCAATTCAGTTGTACCAGTCATTCTTTGTGTGACCTTGGACATACTCTACACATTTTTATTCTATCATCTGCAAAAGTGGATGAAATAAAGCCTAGTTGTTCAGGTTAATTTGACTGCTAGATGATTAAAATGCATAAGCATCTGGGTTAGGCATATGTAAGCAAAAAATGTTACTTTCTTTCTAAAATCTCTACTCAACACCATCTCATTTCTTTTTTTTTTTTTTTTTTTTTTCTTTTTGAGACGGAGTCTCGCTCTGCCGCCCAGGCTGGAGTGCAGTGGCCGGATCTCAGCTCACTGCAAGCTCCGCCTCCCGGGTTCCCGCCATTCTCCTGCCTCAGCCTCCCGAGTAGCTGGGACTACAGGCGCCCGCCACCTCGCCCGGCTAGTTTTTGTATTTTTTAGTAGAGACGGGGTTTCACCGTGTTAGCCAGGATGGTCTCGATCTCCTGACCTGGTGATCCGCCCGTCTCGGCCTCCCAAAGTGCTGGGATTACAGGCTTGAGCCACCGCGCTCGGCCGACCATCTCATTTCTTACATGAGAAAACCAATGCCCAGAGAGGGGAACAACTTTCTTAAAGTCACACAGTCGATTCCTGGTAAAGACTGGTGCACCGGATAGTGCACTGGATTTGGAATCAGGAGAAATAAGTTTGAATCCCAATGTTACTGTTTCCTGTGACACTGAGAAAGTTACTTAACTTCTCTAAGCCTCAGTTTCCTAGTATATATAAAGGGGAGTAGTAATGCTGCTCTTCCTGATTCACTGGTATATTTTCATCTTATGTGCCTTTGAGAAAGAAAAATGTCCAAGCTAAGGAGTCTAATGGAAACCACTCACATAAGTCTGGAATACTGAAGTGTATGCCCTCAGTGTAAAGAAAATAATGAGAGACATCCAGGAAATGTGCTTGTCTCAGTGTTGGTAGTGATGTACGAAGGTGGTCTCTCTTAAGAATTAACCGCAGTTACTCTGGAGGCAGATGTCAGGATTGCTTGAGCCCATGAGCTATGATTGTGCCACTGCATACCAGCCTGGGTGATAGAGCAAGACCCTGTCTTAAAAAAACAAAACAAAAAACATTGAACTATAAGTTTTCAGGCCGGCTTTGCCTTCTGTATTTACCCTGTCAGTAGGTACCACCCTCCCGACTCCTGTCACCAAAAAAAAAAAAAAAAAAAAAAAAAAAATTCTCTCAAGTAGATAATTTAAAGTGGGCTCGGGTTGATAGTGCCCCCATGTGACTGGAAGTAAACTTCTCTAGAAGAAATTTAATAGCAGCACACGAATTTAGGAATTTGTAAGATTCATTCCCAATTTAATGATGTTAAAAAGTATAAAAAGATGTGCAGCAGTGTAAGCACGGTGGCTTACAACTGTAATCTCAGCACTTTGGGAGGCCCAGTCGGGAGGATCACTTGAGCTCAAGAGTTCAAGACCAGCCTAGGCAACATAGTGAGATGCCATCTCTATAGAAAATTAAAAAATTAGCCAGATGTGGTGTTACACACCTGTAGTCTCAGCTACTTGGGAGGCTGAGGTAGGAGGATTGCTCAATTTGGGAAAGATGTACATCTTAGAGTTAAGGAAATATGGTAGATGTGGTTATACCTCTTTCATATTATTTTAATGAATCATGACAGCATATATGTAACACAGTGCCAGACAATAAATATCGGCTTTGGTAGCCAGCTCTGCCTCTTCTCACTTATGACCTTGAGTGGGTCACTTAAACAGGAAGATGAGATCTGTGGTTCCTACAGTCCCCTCTACTATTGCTTTAATGATTCATCTTAAAATAGTCCACATGCCTTTATTTATTCACAATTATTTATTTCTGTCAGGCTTCATGTTTAAATTAAGGCACATTTAATTGTACTTGAAGTGTCCCACAACAGTTTAATAGCTCACCTTTCAACGAGTTACATTACTTGATGAAGTCAAAGTTTCCATGAAATTCCTCTTTATCAGCGAACATTTTGTTCTAATCATCTGATATGGTTCATTATCTCCCTTAACATTGAAATGTATGACTATGCCAACATTCTCCTGCTTTGGAATGTAGTCCTAGACAAAGGAAGGCAAAGGTATCCCAGAGGAAGCCATTTTTCCATGCCCAAATTCTAATCATGAAGATGGTAATCAGTTTGCCATCTTTTGTTTCATACCTCAGTAAGAGATTTCTTGAGGGTTTCATTTATTAATGCTGACAAAAGGGGAATATCCACTTTTCCTCACTAATTATCCATGACTATTTAGGGAAAGACAAGAGGGTGTTTTTGATGAGGGGAGGAGAGCAGAGTGCTGAGGAAGAATGAGGACTCGGCCAGTCTGCAGAAGAACAAGATGTCCTTCCATTCAGCACACCAGTGCTTCCTTAGGAGGCTATCTGCTTTCCTATTCCTTTTGCCAGGGTGGATTGGCAAGACTAAGAGCAACACGTGAAAGTATGATTAGAGTTCACATGGAAGTCACATTCAGAGAAACTAATCTCAAAAACATTCAACCAATCACACATGACCAAATATGGAAGGTTTTTCTGAAAGGAAGGGCCCTGGGTAGGAAGCAGATGAATAAAGTATAATGGTGTAGAAATTCACATTTAGCCATTTACTCATCCAGAGTATGAGTCCGCTGTTTGGAATTCTCCTATTACAGACCTTGACGATGGTTTCATCATTCAGCTTCCTTCTACTAGACTGTAAATACTCTTGGTTGGTTACACCATGTGATATAAACAGAAGGGACTCAATTCACCTTCATCTGAACCCCAGCTGTCCTACTGACCATCCCTGGGGTCATAAAAAAATTGCTTAGCTTTTCTGAGTACAGAATCATCAGCAGGGAAAACAATTACCTACAACAATGCAATATACAACAATGGAATATACAAGGTACACGGACAAATTATATTTCCAAATCTTCTATCACGTTGAGGCCAGAAATATATAAAATGTTATTTTTTAAAATTTCTCTCAGGAAGGAACAGCGGCTATTAAGAAAGATGTAGTAGAACAGAAAAAGGTAGATAGAGGTGCACTGTGACTGTGTTACTTGGGTTTGGCCGCTTATTCTTTCTGAAACATGTAAACACAGGTAATTAAAATACCAGCACGTTCACTGAATTTGGGACATGCTGCTATAAACATTTCTGGGTAGCTTATTCAATATCCATTTTCTTCTTCTTCCTTGCTAACAAACCCCTAATTAAGTTCAGGGTGGCCATATGCCCAGCTTGAACAACAAAATTCCCTAGCCACCTTTTTAGTTTGTGACACAATTCTTAACCAAATTCTAAATGAAAGTCACTCCTTGGAGCTTTGGAGAAAACGTTTCAAATGCAGACCAACTCAGCTGGCATCCACCCTTTGTTTTTTGATCTTCTCTTCCTTCTTGTCTGGAATGTGGAGGCGATGATGGAGACTGAGAGCCATACTGCAGTTCCAGTGAATTCCGGAGCCAGCATATCAGCCCTGGAATGCTCTCAGTTGCAGGATAAAATTGAAACTGCAACTTGGTTAAGTAGCAGTTACAGTGGTTCAAACATTGTAGTTGAACTTCCGTTGCAAAAAACTAAATGCACATCGTAAGTGACATAAGGTCTTTTTGAAATAGTAACGTTCTTCTACAGAATCTAACATTCAGCATCAGACCTTAATAAATGTTACTTCCTTCTGTTTTTCTTGCCAGTACAGGGAACAAACACAAGGGTTCAGGACAGAAGTTCTACTCAGGAGTAAGGTTGCTCTGCAACTATTTCAATTATGAATAGAGCAATAGCCAATCTGTGCAAAGCAGGAGATAATAAGTGGAGGCCTCAACATCAGGGGAGTGGCAATGGTATGTATCATGTCCTCCATTTTACAAATGAGGAAACTGAAATTCAGCAAGGATAAGTAATTTACTAAGATGAGATGGCCTGAAAACAGCAATCATCTAAGATTTAAGGTTTAACCCTAGGGCATACTGATTCTGATGACCTGTGCCCTTTTCACTGAATCCCTCAGGAAGGGTACAGGCCCAGAAGAGACATATATATTTTGTTTCTCATCATACGCTTTAGGTTTCTTTAGGACATTCATCTTTTAGTGGAATATGAAAAAAGAGACAGAGAACCTTTGTCTTCTTCATTATGTCTCTTCTGAAAATTTTCAGGCACACAGGAAAAACATGCTCACAGTTGTCAAAGAGAAAATTAGATGCAGACAGTTTTTGCTAGGCCATGGGTCACCATGGCTATTTGGGTGCCCAAGAACCTGCAGGGGATGGTGCCAACAGCACACATCTCGGGAAAGTATTCTGGCCTGGGCTCTCAAGGTGGACCACTCAGGCTCAAAAACAGCTCCCCTTTTTTTTTTTTTTTTTTTTTACCAGCTGTTTGATTAACCTTGGGTACATGTTACTGCGCCTCTCAGTGCCTCATTTTTCTTGAATGTAAAATAGAAATAATAATACCTAATTCATAAAGATGGCATAAATAGTAAACAGATTAATGTGATGAACATGTTCAGTCTAGGCCAGGCATGGTAGTTCCTGCCTGTAATCCTGTGGGAGGCTGAGGCATGAAGATCGCTTGAGCCCAGAAGTTCAAGACTAGCCTGGGCAATGCAATGACACCCTGTCTCTACAAGAAGTAAAATAAAATAAAATTAGCCAGGTATGGTGTCACATGTCTATGGTCCTAGCTACTTGGGAGGCTGAGGTAAGAGGACTGCTTGATCCCTGGACATTGAGATTGCAGTGAACCATGATTGTGCCACTGCATTCCAGCCTAGAAGACTGAGTAGAACCTTGTCAAAAAAAAAAAAAAAAAAAAAAGGAAAGAAAGAAAAGAAAAGAGAACGCTTAGTCTAGTTCATATAGTAGGTACTCAATGAACCGTAGCATTATTTTTAGCCTCTACTTTTCTAGTCTACCACAAGAAGTATCAACAGATTTTCAGTCAGAAAAAATAAAACCATATTATAAATATTCAGCAGAAAATCAAAACTATGTGTCCACATGTTTATGGAAAAAGAATGCTGCTGAAAACTAAGCATCTCAGCTGTTTCTGAGTTTTTCTCATTAACATTTGTTTGCTCTTTTTGATTCCCTTTGTTTCAGGCTATCATACAAGTGGTAGCAGGTGCCAAAGTCTAAGGGGAAAATATGGGAGAAAAATTTAAATGGAATTACAAATATCTATTCATTAACGCTTTCTCTCACTGAAAATTATGAGGGAGTATAAATGAGAAGAACATAATTTAGGAAACCAATGCTCATATGAAGAAGAGTCCTGCAATGGCTCCTGGAAGGTTGGGTTGAAGTTGCCTGGCTGAGGTGGACCAAGAGCTTACAAAGGGGCCTGTAGCACCAAGTTATAGGTCCTAACACTCTGGGCTAGGTGTACGGACCTAGTTGGGTTAGGACTTTCCTGTTTTTAGCATTGAAAGTACCACATTCCGGCCGGGCACAGTGGCTTATGCCTGTAATCCCAGCACTTTGGAAGGCTGAGGAGGGCAGATCACGAGGTCAGGAGATCGAGACCATCCTGGACAACATGGTGAAACTAAATCTCTACTAAAACACAATAAATTAGCCAGGCGTGGTGGCACACACCTCTAATCCCAGCTACTCAGGAGGCTGAGGGAGGGGAATTGCTTGAACCCGGGAGGCAGAGATTGCAGTGAGCCGAGATCATACCACTGCACTCCAGCCTGGTGACAGAGTGAGACTCCATCTCAGAAAAAAAAAAAAAAAAAAAAAAGAAAGAAAGAGAAAAGAAAGTACCATATTCTCTCAGTGTGGGAAAACCAGGACTTCTGGTCACCCTAGTGGGAATTAGATTCAGCAGAGAGTAAAATACTAAACCTAAATAGATATATAGATTAGTGGTACACACTCAGCCCTCACCCCACTTTCTCTCTTGTGCCTTTGTTGACTGCTTAGGGAATTAGCCCCAATCTCTTAATCAGTTTAAACTACCAGGTCATATGGAGCAAAATGCCGGAAGAGCAGTAACTGCTTCTCTTGGGCTGACTCTCCCTCTTCATTTTTTGTGTATCTGCAGAACGCATTTATGGGTGCATTTTGCTCTCTGCAAGGAAAAGAGTTGAACTGCTCTAGTGATGGTGTCAGCAGCAGGGCAACACAACCCTGAAACAAAGATTAACTGATGTGTATACTGCAAGTGCAGGCAGGAGCGTTCATCCTTGTACACCCAGTATGTCACGTACAAACTAAGTGTGGTACCTTGGAAGTCACTGTCTACATAGATCAAGTAAATGAGATAGAAGTATTTCTCATTAATTCTTTAATACCTATATTTATTATGACTTTTAAATAACCACTTTCTCAAGCACTCACAATGTACCAAGCATTTATGTGTGCTCTAATTTAATCCTTCAACAACTCTGTAAGGCAGTACAGAGATGAGAAGACTGAGGCTCAGGGACAAGTTTGTGGAAGGAGAATGCAGTTTTCAGTTGGAACTCTGTTAATAACTACGTGACTTGCCCTAGAATATGTCTTTTAACCATCCTTATTTTTCAGGGTAATTTTCAGGATTAGATAAAATAATGAACGTGAAATTACTTTGTAAAATGCTAGCCAGATGGAATTATGTCTCCCCTTACACACACAATACAAACACACACAGAGAAACACGTTTAGTAACACTTGGGGCAATTTGTTCAATCTTTCTAACAGTAGCTAATCAAGAAATAATTTGCAAGAGGGGAGCATGGCTTTAGCCTTTGTCAGAGTTCTACCATTCCTTCTTCAAGCCACACCAAAGAAACATGCCAAGAACTCTGCCTTCTGTACGCACTTCCCTACGTGTCCCATCCAATTAGAAATCCCATACTCTATCCTTGCTCTAAGCCCCAGATTCTTATCTATACTCTAAATTTTTGATTGTTTACCTATTTATTGCAAATAGACACAACTAAAGTACTTGTGCCTAGACTACAGATTAAATTCCAAGTATTCGTGAGAGTGAACTAGGATGTTTTATCTAAGAAAGGGAAATAAAGTGATAATTAGTAGATCGGCATTTTGTGGGATTTTCTTCTTAGTCTTTTCACTGTCATACAGTCATTTCATAGTGATTTTCTTTTGTATAAAATTGGTAAATAAATGGCTTGTTTTAACTCTTGCTAATCTGTCATTTATTTCATATATGATGAGGTTTTTTGTGTCACAGTAAGGCAAACATGGCAAATTCTATGTAATTTGTTGTTTGAAGAAAAACCTCAATTCTTCATTTTAAAAGTTTTGCATATAAAGCAAACTGAAATGCTCTTTGATACAGACCCATGGCAGTAAGTACTATATCCATGTGTACTTCAAAAGAAAAAAAAAAATTGCCAAGTTTTAATTTATTTATATTAAATGTAAAAATATTAGTTTTAAAAATATACTAGTTTTCTAAAAAGGTCATCTGAAGTTCCCAGCACCCATTTAACAATCAAAGTAGTGTTTTGCCAATGGAAAACAAACCCAAATATCAAAGGTTTGATAACGTTGAAAACTAAAATCCCAAGAGGTCTGAGAGATTTTTGAGTTAGATGCACATATTTTCTTATCTTGTCAAGGCCTGCGATATGCACCCAAAAATAGAAAATCTATCTTATTCCAGAAGCTTCCTAATGTTCCTAATGCATTGATTAACAGAAATTAAGTAAGAGTCAAGCTACTCACGAGACAAGCATTGAAAAGAACAGTTGCTCCTTTACAGGTATTTACAAAATGGGAGGGCTTACGAAAGCACAGAGTCCAATGCTTTCCATCACCTCTGCATATAGATTGTTGCCTTGGAACTAATATGCCCTCCCACACCCACCCACCCCCAGTCCTCATCATTTTGGATTCTGTATCAGGGAATGATGGACTTTCACGGTTGAAAAGGACCTTAAAAGTTATCTGCTGTAGTTTATTTTTCAGAATTTTAATTCCTTTGATAGCCTATGGGTCACATGTTATCTGGCTAGTAATTAAAGACCTTCCACAATGAGGAATCCATTACCTTCAGGGCAGCTTAGTTCTTTAAATTGTTATCACTCAGAGAATTCTTCATCATATTGAATTAGCATTTGTTGTTTTCCAGATTCCTTTCTTGATCCCCTCCTTTCTTCTTTCTTCCCTACTCATTATATCCCTCCCTGTTCTTTCTTTCCATCTGTCTTTACAAAAATAACTACTAAGACCCACCATGTGCCAAGTACTCTGTGCTACAATCTGGAAAGACAAGAGTGAGGGTTAGCATTCAGGTTAGTTTTTCTGCAATGAAGTCATCTCTTCTGTGGAAACAGTTTAGGAACCAGGAAGCACAACACTGTGGTCTGAATGTGTTTACACTAAGAAGAACTAAGGTACTACGGAAATAGGAAAGCAGGGCATCCAATCCATTCTTTCATGAGGCGGTGTCTCCAAAACAAGATATTGATTAATAAATAGGAGGTAAGCAAGGACTGACATGGGAAACTGCAGTGAGCATTTCTTATTTGGGAGGTTACCAGAATTCATTCCTTCTTCTAAAAGGTTGCATTTTCTGCCAGCATGGCGGCTCATGCCTGTAATCCCAGCACTTTGGGAAGCCTAGGCGGGCAGATCATGAGGTCAGGAGATGGAGACTATCCTGGCCAACATGGTGAGACTCCGTCTCTACTAAAAATACAAAAATTAGCTGGGTGTGTGGCACACGCCTGTAGTCCCAGCTACTCGGGAGGCTGAGGCAGGAGAATCACTTGAACTTAGGAGGTAGAGGTTGCAGTGAGTTGAGATTGTGTCACTGCTCTCCAGCCTGATGACAGAGCAAGACTCCATCTCAAAAAAAAAAAAAAAAAAAAAAAAAAGTTGTATTTTCCTCTAGTAAATGACCTCTACACCTCTGTAATTGGTCTTGATGGAATAATAAGTCAAGATGTCCTGACCTCATCAAGAGGTGGCAAAGAACATGATAGGCCTACAATAATCCTTCTCTAGGGATTTTGAATCTTAAGTTGATGCTTTAGTCCATCTGAGCTGCCGTAACAAAATATCTTAGGCTGAGTAATTTCTAAGCAACAGAAATTTATTGCTTATAGTTCTGGAGGCTGTGAAGTGCAAGATCAAGGCATCAGCAAATTTGATGTCTGGTGGGGGCCCATTTCTCATAGATGGCAAATTTTATGTGTCCTCACACAGTAGAAGGGAAAGGGCTCCCTCAATCCCTTTCATAAGAGCACTAATCTCCCATATCTTAATTATCTCCTAAATGTCCCACTTCTTTTTTTCTTGTTTTTTTTTTTTTTTTTTTGAGATGGAGTTTCACTCTTATTGCCCAAACTGGAGTGCCATGGCACGATCTCGACTCACTGCAACCTCTGCCTCCTGGGTTCAAGCAATTCTCTTGCCTCAGTCTCCCGAGTAGCTGGGTTTACAATCATAAACCACCATGCCCGTAAATGCCCCACTTCTTGATACTATTGCATTGGAGATAGGTTTCAACATGTGTATTTTTGGTGACCACATTCAGACCACAGCAGCTGATGAACAATGTGATTTGAAGCTCACTTGGGAGTAGATTTGTTATATAACTCCTGGACGGGATGATCAAGGTGTTCCTGCTGCCCAGACTCATAGTGCTACTATGGTTTTTCTCTGTCTGTTCTGTGAGTTATCTGATAATTTTTAAATAAAGTTCAATTTTCCTATTCTAGCAATATTTTAAATAATTAATCAACCAACTCTCACTTAAGCAGGAAGATTGTCCTAAACAGAAGATAGAGTACATGCCAAAACCTGGAAGCATGACAAAAACCAGACAGTGTATCTCCAAGATGAGGTTTGAGAAAAGAGGTGAGGATGCAGGAATAGGACTCACTGGGAAGCGATGACAGAGAGAAAAGAAACTCTGATTGAATATCTTGTGTAAGCTTCTCAAGAGCTGACAAGGCAAGACATCACAGAATTTTATTCCTGACTCTGATCTCTATCTTTGTAGAAGAGGATATTAATTTCCAAAGATCTTAAACTGCTCATTCAAGCATGTGGCTGTTGATGCTGGAGCTGAGCCCAAAGTGTGACTGACAGAAGATTAGACCCAAGTAACCTGGGTCTGCTCTCTTCCCCTTTTGATGGAAATAAAAATGAGGGCAAAAAGTTTCAGTCTTCTGAAATAGACATTATAAAAACAGAAACAAAACCAAAATGAAATAGTGTCCAAGCACAATTAAGGCTCAGTAATAATAGTTCAATGTGAGAAAAATTATTGATATTACATGAAAATACACAAATACCTCAATAGATTTGAAAGCGAATAAAAATAAATTTGATAAAATTTAATATTTCTCTCTGATTCAGTGTGAAGCATCTCTGGGAAAACTGAATGGGGGACATCCTTTATTTGCTAATGGCTGTCTACTAATGACAAACAAAAACCATGACACTCAAATCAAAAAATGTAGGACACTTCTTTTAAGGTTATAAAAAGGAGATCTCAGCCATCATTAACACCATTTGGTGTACAATGAACAGTGCACAATGCAGTAAGAAAAGCAAATGAAGCAAAAAATTTAAAAATTAGAAAGGAGGAGTCCACACTATAATTACATACAGATCAACAGTATGATGTGCATAGAGTATCAAAGAGAATCAGCAGAAAAACTGTTGAAACTAATTAGAAAATGTAAATAAAATTTCTAGCTACACACTCAGGGTATGCAATCAAGAAGGTCCCCCTACACCAATAACCAACCATAAAATGAAAACGAAAATTAGACTATTTACAACAGTACCAAAAACTATCCAAAATATCTAATGATTATACTATTAAAGAAGAGACATTTTAAGAAGACCAAAAAATAGTAAAGCTCTATTAAATGACTTAAATGCTAAATAAACTTTCTTATTAAATTCATGGGTATAATTAACTTTGTAAGGAGGATATCATCCCAATTTAATTAATTCAATGTAATTTTATTCAAAATTCCAGTGAAATTTTGGGGGGAACTTGGAAAAGTGTCTTAAAAGTACAGCAAAAACAGAGACTGTACTTATAAAGAACAAAGTTGAGGACTCGGCCATCAGATCTTGGCCATCAAGAAGTGAAGGGCCATGATCTCTGAGAGTTTGGAAACACAGTGAACCCTGTGGCTGCCTCTCTACTTTGCCTGGAGAGCTTCCAGACCATAGCTCTAAGAAGGGGAACCTAGGTTGGCCATGGTAGGCTTCCCAGTTTGAGAAGCCAGAGCTGGGAATTTGGACTGCCAAAGTAGCTAGAGTTTGTAGTTCACACTGCTGAGAGGAGACAGCTGCTTAAAGAGAGCATTAGAGATCTGTAGAGGGTTCTGCACAATCTTTCACTGAGGTCTGATAAAAATATGCCTGCAAGGAAGCTACAAAAGGCTTAGGAAAGAAACACTTGAAAGGACTAGACCATTCTAGGGCTTAATGGTGGTGATGATGGATGAACCATGAATTAACCACCATCTTGGGGCTCACACAGGACCAAGAACAGGCATCACATATCAACATTTTTCTAACTGATTGCTTAGAAAAATGTGTTAGGATAAATGAGGTTGGAACCTTTTGTAAAACCATATGTGGCCCTAACTTTCAAATGGATTCAAAGGTAATATAAAGTTTATGAATGAAAATGCCTGATTGTCTTTCTGGAATTGGGGTTTAGAAGGAGCTCTTAAGGCCGGGCGCAGTGGCTCAAGCCTGTAATCCCAGCACTTTGGGAGGCCGAGATGGGCGGATCACAAGGTCAGGAGATGGAAACCATGCTGGCTAACACGGTGAAACCCCGTCTCTACTAAAAAAGTTGAAAATTTTTTAGCCCGGCGAGGTGGCGGCGCCTGTAGTCCCAGCTACTCGGGAGGCTGAGGCAGGAGAATGGCGTGAACCCGGGAGGCGGAGCTTGCAGTGAGCTGAGATCCGGCCACTGCGCTCCAGCCTGCGCCACAGAGCGAGACTCCGTCTCAAAAAAAAAAAAAAAAAAAAAAAAAAAAAAGGAGTTCTTAAAACACAATTTAAAAAGAAAACACAAAGCATAAAAGTATAAAGAAAATTATGAATTTGATTATAAGTTAAGTTTTCTACTTGACAAAGACTATCATGGAAAGTTAAGAGGCTGAAGAAAATATTTTAGTGACTTAATAGAAGTAATACTCAAAATATAAAATTATCTCCTATGAATCAGGACAAATAATGGCCAAAAAGTATAAGTTGAGATTTCAATACCATTAATTTTTTTTTTTTTTTTTAGGTGGAGTCTCACGGTGCCACCAGTCCGGAGTGCAGTGGCGTAATCTTAGCTCACTGCAGCCTTAGCCTCTCAGATTCAAGCGATTCTCCTGCCTCAGCCACCCAAGTGGCTGGGACTACAGGCATGTGCCACCATGCCCGGCTAATTTGTGCATTTTTAGTAGAGATGGGGTTTCACCATGTTGGCCAGGATGGTCTCAACCTCCTGGCCTGAGGTGATCCGTCTGCCTTGTCCTCCCGAAGTGTGGGATTACAGCCGTGAGTCACCGTGCCTGGCCACATAATATTGAGATTTCAGTAACAGTAAAACAAATGCATAGCTTTTACAATGTAACCACAATAATACACATTTTAAAGGAATATGTATTTTAAAATATCATAAATTTATAAAAGATATAATGAAAATTCTTCCTCTTCTTCCTGTCCCACAGCTACCCAGACCTCATGCCTCCACCTCCTTAGACAGCAGCAGTTAATTTCTGCTACATCCTTCCAGAAATATTTTATGCATTATACAAACAAATACAAATATTGTTTCCCCTAATAATGATTTGACATGCCTCTTGGAGATCTTCCTATTTCAGTGACTTGTAAAACTTCCTTATCTTATTTTTAAAAATTGGTTTTAGTTATTACTTGTTGAGATGGCCGAGGAATAATTAAATATTTCCCAAACAGGATGTATTTTTCCCAATAAAGAAATGGCTAATTAAAGTATGGTGTAGTCTCATAATAAAAAAGCCACAAATCTGTTAAAAAGGGTTAGACATCTTTCCTCATAGAAGCTTATCCTTTAGCAAGTAGCTTCATGTTTTACACATGAGTGGTGGTTTCTTTCATTGATATGATTTAATGCCTCCCTGTTACCTAAATTCTGCACTGAAATATAATCTCCAAGAGGGCAGAGATATTTCTATACTTTGTTTCTGATATTTGTCCAGTACATCTGGAGGATTAATTCCTACAATTACAATGCCTAGGTCAAAGGATACACAACATTAAAATATTGAAAGGCTTTTTTCCTCAATTCTTTCCCAAATTGTGCTAATGTAACTACCACAAACAATGCATGAGACAGTTCTTTCCCCATAGTTTCACCAATACAGTATTTTAAAACTTCACTAATTTTTGTAGATCTGATAGAAATGTGTGTGTGTGTGTGCGTGTGTGTGTATAAAACATCTAACAAGTTACCACTTTTTAATCACTGGATGTGTAAGAATTTTTTAAAAATATATATGTGAATGTGAGAAAAAAGCCTCTTATATTCTGCCAGAAAAATGTGTAATCTTCTAGAAAAAGTTACAAGCATTTTGGAGAGCAAAGCTGCATAACTTTTTGAAATCAAGTGTGTATATACCCTAAGACAAGTATTTGCCATGCCAGTAATCAGTTTCCAAATAGCATGTGATTTAATTCTGCTAAGTGAGACCTGAGATAAAATCTACTAAGTGGTATCCAGGAAAATTTTCCTTTCCTTAAGAAGAGACTCGAGCCGGGCGCGGTGGCTCAGGCCTATAATCCCAGCACTTTGGGAGGCCGAGGCAGGCGGATCACGAGGTTAGGAGATCGAGACCATACTGGCTAACACGGTGAAACCCCGTCTCTACCAAAAATACAAAAAACTAGCCGGGCATGGTGGCGGGTGCCTGTAGTTCCAGCTACTCAGGAGGCTGAGGCAGGAGAATGGCATGAACCCGGGAGGCGGAGCTTGCAGTGAACTGAGATCCAGCCACTGCACTCCAGCCTGGGCGACAAAACAAGACTCCTTCTCAAAAAAAAAAAAAAAAAAAAAAAAGAAGAGACTCACAAAAAAGATAGTTGTACTTTCGCCAATGGCTGGCCTGTCTTGAAGTGATTATCTTGGAACCAAGGCAGATATTGTGAGATCATGAGGTGTATTATAAAGGTTTGGCAGAGCAGAAATGTCGAAGGGTCTCTGAGGGCACAGTTGAGCCTTCAAACGACATCCAGACTATTGTGAGGAGAAAATAAATATCTTTATTGGTTAAACTACTGCAGTTGCTTTTAAAAAAATGCATGTGGCCAAAGACATTCAAAATGACAGAGGACTCAGTTACTTTACATTTATTTTCTAGATGTTTAAATTGAGACCAAGAGAGGAAGGGCATGTTCCCAAGTTTACACATCTGGAACTAAGTGTATAAACAAATCAGTTTGCTCAGTATCAGGTGGAGTTTTCTTGCTGAATTGGTGGAAATAGATATTCAATCAGACATAAACTCCCAAATTCTGAACCTAGCCATAAGGTTTTTTGTTGCTTCCACATAGTTTATCCACTAGGCTGGATAAGACAGGTGAGATGATAAAGGAGAGACACCTGGGAGTTGTAATCACAATATTTATATCCCAGTTTTCCTCCCTGTTGGCTGTATAATGTAGGATAAGTCATTGAATCTCTTTGGGGTTTGGTTTACTCCTTGATTCCATAGAAGTAACAGGACTTCTCCCAATGGCCTTGGAGTTAGCAAACCCAACCATTTTACAGCTGAAAGCACGCAGGATACATGGTATACAAATTACAGAATGCTAGACTCCATTCAGAGGCAGTTCTACTGTTACTTTTTTGCCCTTGAGAGCTAAGGTAAATCATCTAAGCTCTCTAAGCCCACGTGTTCTCATAAAGAGTGGAAGCAAAAATAGATACTCTTTATGTTTGGAGGGTCAGTTGCTTTTTATAGTGTATATATTTCCCCCTAATTTTCTATGTAGAAGTGTACTATTTTTGTAATCATAAAGAAACTATAAGTATTATTAAAAATAATTAACAAAGCCCTTCCCAATGCAGGTGATTTGTACTCCCATTTTGGTGGCCTGGTATGTTTAGGTTTGATAAGGAAATGTTTCTGTAAAGGGTGCTTTCTTTTATATGTTTCAACGACCTATGTGAAAGGCAAGAGGTTACCATTTAACACAAGTTTTTTTGTTTATCCACACTCTGGTTTTAGCAACCTAGCAGCCCAGAGCCATGAAAAATTGAAAAAAGTAAATGTGAGGGATTTCTGTGCATATTTTATAACTAGTTGCATATGTATAACAATTTATCTGTACAAAAGCAATCTCATATCCATTAACTTATTTCATATTTGTCATTGTTTTTAGTGTAATTAGGGCAGGTATTATTATTGTTGTTTTTGTTATTTTTGTTGTTTTACTCAGGCAAAAGGGCTCAGAAAAATTAAATTGTACAAAATCACAAATCTGTAAAAATGTAAAAATAATTTCAAACTCAGACTGATTCTAAGTAAAGTAAACTGTTCACCAAAATAATTAAGAGGGTCAGGCACAGTGCCTCATGCCTGTAGTCCCAGCACTTTGGGAGTCCACAGCAGGTGAATCACTTGAGCCCAGGAATTTGAGACCAGCCTGGGCAACATGGCGAGACCCCATCTCTGCAAAAAAAATTAAAACAGTTAGGCAGGCATGGTGATGTGTGTCTGTAGTCCCAGGTACTCAGAAGGCTGAGACAGGAAGGCTGCTTGAGCCCAGGTGATCAAGGCTACAGTGAGTCATGATTGTTTCACTGCACTCCATCCTAGGCAACAGAGCGAGACCCTGTTTTGAAAAAATATATATATAGTAATAAGAACAATAACTAAAAATTATTGATCCCCTTCTATGGCCATCTACTCTCTATATTATCTAATCTAAGTGAACAATAAGCCAATCAAATAGGTACCATTATCCTCATTTGCATTTGGTTAAATAAACTAAACCTGAGAAAGGGAGGAGATTCACTCAAGATCAGACAACAAATGCATACCATGAATTCGAACACAGATCTACCTGACAGCAAAGCAGGTACTTTGTATACTTGTGTCCTTGGTACCCAGTTAACTGGCCATACTACTGTCATAATGTAAAGTGAGCAACTCATCTGCCTTTTCCTTTTTCACTTCAGCATGGATGTCTGTTTTTCTGAATCCCTTCTGTGATAACTATTGCATTATGCTATTTTCAATTTTGCTCAGAGACATCTATTCAGTCCCCGAGACTATACTGTAATGCAACAAAAAAGACATCGAACATGCTTGTGTGGCTTAGGCTGAAGTTCTTGTTCTGTTGCTTATTGTCTGTGTGCAAAAATCACTTAAGAAAGTCAATTTACTCTAAGCCTCAGTTTCCCAGTGTGAAAGAGTTGGATCAGTATATTCTCCACCCACTCATAGATTTATACTGAGGACAAAAGTAGGAGACAAATGCACATGCCTCTAAAGTATAATTTTTATTAAAATAGATATTCAATTCATTTACTGTAATAGTGCCTTATTAAAAACACATTTATTTACTGAAAGAATAACACTACATATTTAGATTCAGGGCATTGAATTTGGTTGGTTTACATACATTATCTTCTGTACAACAACACTGAAAAGGAAATAAAATATTTCCCACATGGCACAGGAGGAAACTGAGACTTGAATTGGTTAAATAATTTGTCCAGATCATACCTTTGTCAACAAAATATTTTCTTTCTCTGTGATAAATTAATTTATATTAACTAATGACACAGACACTAACTCCACTGGGGGAGAAAAAAATACAGCAACAAATGGCATATTCCATCCTGAAAAATTTCAGAAAAACTGAAGCGATATATTTCCCTGACACCTTCATAGGACTTGTGACGGGATACCTTGTGTACTCAGCCTGCCACTCTCAACTCCTCACAGGAGGGAGCACACGAGCGAATGAGGCAGGAACTAGAATGTACCAGCACTGGAACCAGCTGGCTATCTGGCTGTTTTGGTGCCAGCAGGATCAAACTCTACTCACTCAGACCCACTGTGTTCCACCCCTCATGGGAGAGAGCCCACAGGTGAGGGGGTGCAGGAGCTGGAGTGAGCACTTTTGGGCATCTTCAGGAATGAACTTCATGCAGACCCCAAGGCAATACCCAGGCAGGGGGTGACTGTGACTCCTGAAGTCCCAGAGTGTGGGTTACAGTGCTCTTTTAGCTCTTCCGTCCATTGACAGCTTAAGTGTTAACAGCTCTGTGGGCCCTCTGCCTTTTGGCATGAGGCAGATGCCCTCCGCCAGCAATGGCAAACATCCAGTGTGACAGCCTTTTGTATCCGCATTTGTGGCTCCTGAGCTCTTGTCCAGCATCCAGGAAAAATGAGGTCACTCAAATAAATTTGAAGAATGGTAAATGCAGAGGATTTTTTTGCCAATGAAAACGGCTCTCAATGGGAAGGGGAGCTGAAAAGGGGATGAGGTGGGTATGTAATCTTCTAAAGTCCATCTCCAGCTGGATTCTTATCTGAAGTTATGCCATCTAGCTGTCCCTCTGAAGTCAAGCTGCTTCTGTCTGACACATAGCCATAGTCCCCAGTGTCCAGCTGCTTGTCCTCTCTGCTGGCTGAGTCTGGGGTCTTTACAGGCATAGGATGGGGTGTTGGGTAGGCCACAGGTGGTTTAGGAAAAGGCTACATTAGAGCAGGAAAACAGGGATATAAGTTCTCCCTTTCAACTGTGAGTTTCAGGCTTTTCAGCTTGAAGGTGGGGTTTTGTCTGGGATATGCCCTTTTCTGCCTAGAATTTCTCTGCCCCCTGTCCCTGTGAACATCATGTGATTTAATTGCAGTGCTGTAACACCATGCCAGCATACTGGTTTTCTCTGATATGGGACAGAGATAAAACACCAACAGTCTCTGAAGCCAAGACTGGACAACTTGATCAAGCTGAAGAATTAGTTACTTGCTGGAGGCATCAACAAAGGATTTTCATCAGTGCTGCTCAACATTTTGTATCCAGTATTCACTATCTCAAACATAAGCCACAAATGTTTATGCTGTTTATTCATTAATTCATCTGCATATGAAATCTCTCCTTTAGGAGGTACTTTTCAAGGACATACTAATTTTAATCATAACATTAATATAACTTGGATTTTGTTTTTCTTCACTTGTCATTCATTTATTCATTTATTGAATAAATGTTTATTGAGAATCAATTAATTAATGCAAAATACTTAATTCAAAGACCATAAATAAAGATATGAAACACTAAGGGGTGGTTTATAGACAAGAATTAATACCCTCTTTTTTTTCCATCTGGTATTTAAGAATCAAAATCACCTTATCCAAGACTCGTGAAGAAGTAAATAATGCCAACAATCCCAGCTTCTGAACACAAATCTCAAATCTTATCATCTTGGCTATGGTTTGTTTTCCGCAGTCCTTCAATCCCTGGTCCACGAATCAGTGACAACTGGGCAGAATCTCCTGGGCAGTTTTAAAATTATAAATTGTTGTTCCACATTTATATGAAAATATTTTAAATCAGTAAGTCTGGAATGGGAATAAAAAATGTATATTTTTTAAAACTGCAAGTAATCCTGATGTGTACTAAGTTTAGGATCCACTGACTATATTAACACATACTACTTTTTAAAAAATGATAAAAGTTTTGAATCCACCCCCCCATTGACAAATATATACTAGTATAAAATAAAACCTGTACATGTAATTTCCAGGAGTTCATAAAGGTTCTATAGCCCATTTAGTTATCCTTTGTGGCTGTGAACAAAATTAAGACTTCCTGACCTGGAAACATTCCCTCATTATGAAGCCCTTAGAAGACAATCTGGGTGGCTGGGCATGGTGGCTCAAGCCTGTAATCCCAGCACTTTGGGAGGCCGAGGCAGAAGGATCACCTGAGGCCAGGAGTTCGAGACCAGCCTGACCAACATGGTGAAACCCCATTTCTTCTAAAAAATACAAAAATCATCCAGGCGTAGTGGTGGGCGCCTATAGTCCCAGCTACTTGGGAAGCTGAGGCAGGAGAATCGCTTGAACCCAGGAGGCAGAAATTGCAGTGAGCTGAGATTGTGCCATTGCACTCCAGCCTGGGTGACAGAGAGAGACTCCATCTCAAAAAAAAGAAGACAATCTGGGCACAGGATAGACATCATTACTCTCTGAGGATGCAAGGGAAGCCGAGGCCTAGAGAAGCCTAGACCCTCAATGCAATTTAACCATTGCATATCAAGAGTTGTTCTTTCTAGGGAAAAACCATTCCTTTACCATTCCTTTGGCTCACCTCATTGAGCAAAAACAGCATTGGGTATGTTTGGTTAAGGTGATAATGTTAAAGAAAATGAAAAGATTCAGGAAGATTTAAAGGGGGCAGACTCAAAACTTTCTGGGTGTTGGAAGAATGGTTTCTCAACACTCTTGTCTTACTATCCTGTGCTGGAAAATTTGGGATTAAAGCTAGGAGACAGGAATGCAGACATTAATCAGGCATTGGTGAATGTTCTAGAGAGTGAAAGGAAGCTACAGAGAGGGATTTCTGTGACTTTGTGTTGGTTACATTGTTTCAGTTTCAGTTTCAATTCAGAGATATACAAAGAGGACAAGACAAAGAGATTGTTCCTTGTGTAACAATTTAAGACCTGATACATGAGAATTAAATATTTTGGCAGGCCAGGCCTGTGGTTCACACCTCTAATCCCAGCACTTTGGGAGGCCCAGACAGGCGTATCATGAGATCAGGAGTTTGAGACCAGTCTGACCAACATGGCAAAACTCTGTCTCCACTAAAAATACAAAAATTAGCTGGGCATAGTGGCACGCACTTGTAATCCCAGCTACTCAGGAGGCTGAGGCAGAAGAATCCCTTGAACCCGGGAGGCAAAGGTTGCAGTGAGCTGAGATCGTGCCACTGCACTCCAGTCCAGGTGACAGAGTGAGACTCTGTCTCAAAAAGAAAAAAAAAAAAAAAAAGATTTTGGTAACTGAACTGGTGAGTCTCTGGTATGTTCTGACGTCTTAAGATTCAAAATAGTCAAAATGCACTGCCCCACAGACGTACACACAGACATATACACAGAGAGGGAGAGAAGTATTGGGAAAGGGGTATGTTCCTTTTATATGATGGACATGTTCAGATAAAATAAATCATTAGAGTGAGTTTATAAATAATCATACTGAGATGGTGGATATTGTTGGTAGACATGGCAGAGGCATTCTTGTTTTGATTATATTTGGTTTTAGTTAAGTAGCTTTCAAATACTTGTCTATGGAAACCTAAATATTCTGAGGAAGTATATGGGAAGGAGCTAGGCTTGGAGTTGAGGGGTACTGGGAGCAGTGAGAGCACCTTGCACCCACAGGGCAGCTTCCCCTTGTTTAGTGAATATTAAGAATGTGCACAGCATTCTGTTTACAAAGAAAAGTTCTATTTTTTAAGTATGAAAATCACTGCTTACAAGAAATATTTACTTTCCTCAAACTTTCTTAGTCAAGTAGTGTTCAAAATACCCTGTGCAAATCTGATATAAAGCTGTAACTCATTTATACTGTGTTAAGGAAGTCTAAATACCTCAGCTATGAACTCTGGATAGGCCACCTCTGTCACCTGGAGCCAAAGTTCATAGAGAAAGTTTCATACAGGCGTGTCTCCAGACACAACCCCTATATCATGGTATATTTAGTGTTGTACTCCTCAAAGACCATTCTGGAGGAAATTACCCAGGGGACTTCCTTGTTATGAAGAAACTGACCAACGCACTTCAAGGAATTGTTTCCCTACAAGCAGCATGTAGAAATGAAAATAATAGGCTGGAATCAGACAGACTCAGTTGCTAATGACAGCTCTACCATGAGCTAGCTCTCGTGAAAGTCTTGGACAAGACAGTTAAACCTGAGAGCATCGTTTTTCTAATCTGCATAATAAGGATAATATTCTCCATTTTCTAAAGTGGATGTGAGAATTAAACGTACTAGCACAGTTAACTGGAGGTACAATAAATAATCTGGAGCCCATCTGAGAACTTTGTGGAGAAGTGATAAAGATGGGTAAAAGATTTCTAGTGTTACAATTTTCCTTTGAAAGAATCCTTTCTGGCCAGTTTGAATGGTAGGAAAAGGGAGGGACCCAATGGCTTTGGGAAGGTGCGTGGGCAAACACATGAGGAAATTCTACGTTTCCTTTTGAGGGCTCATGACCAAACATTCCTGAGATTGAGGACAACATTCAGCAAGTCTCTAGCCTTTGTAAACCCTGAAACACATTTTCTTAGTAAGTAGATATTTTTCCTTAAAAAAGGTTAAATTCAAATTTGATCCAAATAAAGACATTAATTTAAAAAATCATAAAGTATAAAAGGAAGGGGGATAATTTTCTCCATTCTCTATACAATGCTTTTTGCCTAAATGATATCAGCGTTCATGTCATGATCAATATGGATTCTAAGAAGAACATGAAACAAGTTGAGATTCAAAAGAGACCCAGATACATGGTAGAATTCCCAGGGAAGCATGACTGCAAGCTAGTTACCGAGATGGGACTACTGTAATTATCTTGCCATTTCATTTCCTTGAGCATATTTTGCAACAGTAGGTAAGTTTTTTTGTTTTTTTTTTTTTGTTTGTTTGTTTTGTTTTTTTAAGTCTGGTCTAAAATTAGGAGGGCTCTCTTTAACTGGAATAATACTAGACAATTGCATATGAATTTTAATGGTCTCCAAATTCCAAGGTAGCATTTGTGCAAAAACAGTTTTTTGTTTTCTGCTTTGGATCCCCATTTGAGACAACTGTCTAACCTGTACCATAACTGTCTACCATGCAGTCCTCTAGCCAAGAAAAATAAAGTCTTTGCTTTTCATAGCTGTGGTTACTTCCCCATCATAAACCTGATTGCACAGAATTTTTAGTGCCTTTATATTTTCTTTTCCTTTTATAATTTTTTTTTTTTTTTTGTAGAGATTGAGGGTGGTCTCACTTGGTTGCCCAGGCTGGTCTCGAAGTCCTGCCCTCAAGCAATCCTCCGGCTTGAGCCTCCAAAAGTGCTAGAATTAGAGGTGTGAGCCACCAAACCTAGCCTGCTTTTATATTTTCTGAATCACCTTATTTACTTTAGGCACCAGGTAGGCAGGAATTGCAACTTTATTATTTACTATTATACGCCTAGTGCTTGGTATTTTCTATCAATGTTAGCCATTCTAGTAGTGTTTACTTTGAATTCCCTTGATGAATGATGACGTTGAGCACCATTTCACTTGGATATCCAGTTTGTGAAGCATCTGTTCAATCCTCTTGCCCATTTGTTAATTGAGCTGTATGTATTTTCTTATTGACTTGAAGGTAGGAATTCTTTATATATATAATATATGTATAAAATATATAATATATAAGTTTTATGTTTTTGTGTATTAAACATATATATGTAAATATGTATATACATTATCTATATATATAAAATACATATAATACATGAAAAATATAAACAAAATGTTCATATAAATTATATATAACAGTTTGTACCCATTCAACTTTTAAATAATTCATTAAATGAAAAATTACTTACTACATATCTAACATGTACATGCCAAAGACAATGCTAGTGCTAGAGATAAAGAAGGGTTATTTTACAAATTGCTGATATATGTTTATAGGAAGAAATGTTGGTAAATTTGGGGATAATAATAGCAACCTGGGAAGAAGTAGTTTTTTATTTCCAAATAACCTACAATCTCTCACCTAGACATTATAAATATCAAACTTATTTTATAATATGAATTGTACCAATGGAATATTCATCATTATAGGTACCAGGAAATAAAGATTTTCACATTTCCTTGAATGTTACGTAGTTCTAAAAGTATAAGTTGTAAATACATCTTTTAGGTATGTATCGGAGAATTTATATTTTCTAGGTAACTGATAAATAATAAACTCTTTCAAAATAAAATTTATGATAGGCAGCTTTTGACACTCAAATAGTCTTTTCATTAAAGATATTTCAAAGCATTTTTCCACAAATTTTCTTTAATATTACTTTTTATGTTTAGTTAATTTTTGATTTATCTTGTAAAGTTTAAATGAAATTTAGCCTGTTTGTTTGACAGATTAACCATATAATGATTACATAGGTGTTACATTAATGGGAATAAATGAATAATTATTAAGTGATGAATCTGTTTCCTTCTAGATAAAGGAGGGGTATCTAGGAAGAATAGTACTAGGGGTTGAATTTTCTTTCACTGAATACATTAATTAATACCAAAATATTTTATTTAACCAGTCAATCAATAAAATATTCAGTCTATTGATATTATTTATTACCTCAAACTTTGGAGAATCCTGTACTGTGCACTGAGTAGGTACAGAAATATAGAAAATAGAGTCTCTCCCCTCTGATTCCATATAGTCTAGCATTGGAGATAAGCAACGTAACTGTAATTAAATGTAGAAAAGTATATGTCATAAGCAGTTACTAGATAAAGGGCTATTGCCATTGAAAAAACGACTCCAACTCATGGGAAGATGGTGCTTTTTGGTGAAGGTATGGAGGATTGGGACAAATAGAGAGGCAGGGTATGGAATACTCTATACTGAAGCTGATCAATATGGTAGTGGACTTAAAGAAGATAATGTTAAAAATCCAGTTTCTCCCTTGAGCTAGCCTCATTTCTTACGCTCAGTCAACAGCCACATGAAGCCCATGACTATCACACTGAGTGACACAGATGGAGTACATTTCCTTTATCACAGAATGTTCAATTAAACTAAGCTGCTGTAGACAAAAGAGCTTGAACAACACTCAGGTATAAGACACTGCATGGAATATCTAGAAAAGAATAAATATTTCCGTTTATCTGATGTTAGGTAAATTGAAAAGAAATGACCAGAGGCAGCCTAGGAAAAATGTTGAGATAAGACCATGAAGGCACTTGAAAATAAGTTTTACTATGCTAAAAAATTAAATAAAAAGTAGCAAACTGTTCAGAAATATGCAAAAACAATGTTGATGTGATAGCAATCAAGAACAGTTTAAAGACGGAAGGCCACTTGGGGCTAGTTCGAGAGAGAATTGCTCCATATTTGAACTAGACCAATGGCAATGGAAATGCAGTGAATTCAGGGCTTCTGTGCCTGTCACCACACATTCACTGAAGAAATAGGTATAGAATATATATTGTAGGCCAGTATTCCCTAGACTAGGGATATAAAATAAATTTTAAAAACACACAAAACATTCTTCTTCATGAAGTCTATATTCTAGGAGAATGAGCAGGCTAGATTTTAAATTCATTCACAACTTCCACGTATTTCTTATAACAAACCTGGGAGGTGGATATATTGGCTCTCACTTTATAGATGAGATTAATTACCGTATGTGCCAAACCCACATAATAGCTATAATAATAAAGTGATACAGCATGGTTATATCTAGATTATATATTTATATATAGTTATGCATCACTTAACAACAGGGATACATCCCAAAATGCACTGTTAGGTGATTTTGTTGTGTGAACATAGAGTGTACTTACACACACCTAGAGGATGTAGTCTACTATATATACTTCTTGCTCTATGGGATACCCTATATCTCCTAGGCTATAAACCATGTTACTGTACTGAATATTATAGGCAATTGAAACACAATGGCATTTGTATATCTAAACATATCTAAACTTAGAAAAGGTACAATAAAAATATAGTGTAAAAGATTAAAAATTGGCATACTTGTGTAGGGCACCTTACCATGAATGAAGCTTGTAGGACTGGAAGTTGCTCTGGTTGAAGGAGTGAGTGAGTGGTGAGTGAATGGAAAAGTCTAGGACACTGCTATAGACTTTATTAATACGGCACACTTAGGCTGCACTAAGTGTATTTTACAAATTTTTTCTTGGCCAGGCTCCAGGGCTTACAACTGTAACCTTAGCACTTTGGGAGGCCAAGACAGGAGAATCACTTGAAGCCAGAATTCAAGACTACCTGGGCAACATAGAAAGACCCCATCTCTAATAATAATAATAATAATAATAATAACAACAACAACAATAATAATAAAATTAGCCAGGGATCATGTCACTGCACTCTAGCCTGGGCAATACAGCAAGACCCTGTCTCTAAAACAAAACACAATTTTTTCTATAATAATCAACCTTAGCTTACTGTAACTTTTTTGCTTTATGAGCTTTTTAATATTTTTAACTTTTTTATTCATTTGTAATATTTAATTTGAAATACAAACACATTGTATACGTATAAAACAGTATTTTCCTTCTTTATATCTTTATAGGCTTTTTTATATTTTTAAAATTCTGTATTTTACGTTTTTACTTTTTAAACTCTGTTGTGAAAAACTAAGATACACACATTAGCCTAGGTGTACGCAGGGTCAGGATCATCGGTATTTTACTGCCTTCCACCTCTACAACTTGTCCCACTGGAAGATCTGTAGGGGCAATTACATACATGGAGCTGCCATCTCCTGCAATAACAATGTCTTCTTCTGGAATACCCCCTGAACCACGTGCCTGAGGCTGTTTTAGAGTTAACGTCTTTTATAATAAGTAAAAGAAGTATACTCTAAAACAATGACAAAAAGTACATATATAAACCAGTAACAGTCATTTGTAATCATCATCAAGTACTATATATAATTATGTGTGCTATACTTTTATACAGCTGAAGTACAGGGGGTTTACACCAGTATCACCACAAACACATGAACAATACATTGTGCTGTGATGTTATGATGACTACAATGTCACTAGGCAATAGGAATTCTTTATCTTCATTATAACCTCATGGAACCACTGCCATATATGTGGTCCATAGTTGATAGAAACACTGTTATGGGATGCAGTGACTGTAATGTGGTTGACATTGTTCTAAGTGTTTTGTGAACCTCATTTAGTATTTAATATTCATTTAATATTCCTAAAAATCTTATGAAAAAGAGATTCATGTTTCCATCTTCTTTTAATAAATGAGAAAAATGGAGTTTTACATTTTTACATAATTTGTCTAAGTTCACTGAATAACTATGTAGTAGAACTAGGATGTGAAACCACAGAGTTGAAGTCCAAAAGTCACACTCTAATTTACAACACAATGCATATAGGCCTTTTTGGTTCCAAAGCTCATACTCATATTTAGATAGGAGTAATCATATTTAGTGACTTGACTGGCTGTAGAATGTGAGCAAAAGGGATGAATTAAACTCCTATATATTGGTGTCATTCATCTAGGGATGTACAATAATTATATCCTGAATTCATACTGTTCCCTGAATAAACCCTGAATTTACGTTATTGTTGCCCTGACCAAATTAATATAATGAAAAAGTCTGATGTCTTCCATGTGAATTAACCCTAAAATTAGAGTGCAGAGGGGGAACAAGAGTGGCAACACTTATTAAAGATCATATACATGAATGGTCTTTGAGAATGAACGTCTTTCTGCCTGCACTGATTGGAAGGGGGGTGTACAATAACACATGCAGATAATCTCAGCAAGCCCAGGGCCTTGTGGCCTCCCACCGTCATGCCTAGAATCAACACTTTTCAATTTGCAGTCAAAGGAGACTTTTACTTGAGGAAGTGGATTGGCAGTTTGCTTCTTTGGTCAATGAGTGACTTTTCTAATCAAGTCCAAGTGGCTTGAAATTCGAGACCTTCCACTCTGACTCCTGAGGCTTCCCAAGCAGCTAATGTGTGGTGCATGCACACTGGGTTCCTTGCTCAGCTAAGCCCCTGCTGATCATAGTCCAGCCCTTTGCTATTTGACATAAGCTGATACATTTCCCAAGCCTGAAGTCTCCACGTCAGCCTCTGTCTGTCTTTTCTTCTCTTTGAAGCTATACATTATCAAACCCCATTCACTTAACACCCTAAAGATAATTAGTCTTCTACTTGCCAGCCTCACTACCTTACCTTTAGTCTCTTTCTTTATTGTTTTTTGCCTGGATTACTCCAAAGGCTTTCTAATCTGGTCTCCAAATCCCCTTCTCCCTGCTATGTTGCAATTCATTCTCTACATAGCTCCTGATTAGTCTTTGTAAAATGAAGATCTGATCATGTAAATCCCTTGATTAAAAACCTTTATTAATTCCCATTGATCTTTGATGCTGTTCAAGCTTCTTAACATGAATCTACAAGGACCTCATGATCTGATTCTTTTTTCATCTATTGACACTCTACCCCTCCTCTGTGTCCTCTCCTGAACTCTGATAAAGTTGTTCTTCAACTTCATTTTAAGTTTTATTCTCACATATTAATTTGCTATTCATTTTTATAATATCAAGAGGTATCTAATGTAGAGCCATAGGCACCAAACCAATCCTTGACATCACGAAAGATGCTCTCAGCCAGGCCAAGGGCAGACGGGGATTCTGAAGCAAAATTTTAAACATACCTCTAACCCATGACCTGAGATGGAGTTCTTTGCAGTCAGGACTTCTTTGTTGCTTAAGAGTTTATAGGTATTGCTCATCTACTCATTCCTTCTTGCTAAACATCCTTGATGCTAATCAGCTGCCCCTTCTGAAGATGAGCACCTGACACTATATTTAACAGACAGACTCTGTTGGCCATGCCACCTCCCCCTTTTACTCTCCTTTGAGGAAGCCACCATGAGCCACTGTGAAAGTGGTATCCCTGCCAGTGATGGCAAAGGTCAAGCTCTTTAAAGACCAAAACAGGGTCACATGTTAAGTGCAGAGCCCTCAGTAGGAACAGGTAGGGAGTCAGTTGTCTCTTCTAATGGGTTCACTTACTTTCTTCTTGTGCCATCAGAAGAAAAAAAGATCAGAAAGACCGAGTGTGCCCAAGTAAAAGAAATGCCACAGGGAAAAAAGAGAAACTGGTTAATCAGATTGGGTCTAATGTGACTTTTAAAAAGGGCATTGAGTTGTAAGGGAAGTCTGTAAGCAGTCATAAAACTGAACCAATGTAGGGAGTACAGTACACCCAGTCCCATCAATGTGAGGAGACTTTTATAGATGTCCTTAGTGAGATACTTCAGGCCAAAGAGAATGCCAAAAGAAATGAATTTTTGTCATTTAGTTTTGGTTACCCTGAAGACAGCAAAGTCATTATATATACCTCATAGCAGGGCGTCATGAATAGTATTTACAAGGATGACATTTTCTGGAGCCCACTGCCTCCTGACTATCTATCCTCTTGCCCAGTGAGAGTGAAGCATGAATGGTCATTTTCTACCTTTGGTCTCAGTATTGTTACCCTTGACTTTTAGGAGACAGAAGCAGTACTGAATAGCCCATGGTCCATTCTTCCTGCCCAGAGGCTAACCAAAGAGAAGCCCTCTTTCCTGGGTTGGCTACTCCTTACCACACAAAAATTACCCGCTTACAGGTAGAAGCATCGAGGGGAGAGCAAGGCTTTCTTTGTTGTTCATATTGATGACCCAGCTGTCACTTAATATTACCACCTCATTTAGGAAGAGTCCATTATATTGACTGGATGACTTACTTTTTCCTTCAGTTGAGCCCCTTGAGTCTTTTGATAGATTTGGGCTTACAAGTAAAGAACAGAGGAGAGCAGAAATGTTCTGCATGCTACAGGGAGAAAGGAAATTGGTGCCTGAGGGCAAAGCAGATAGGAAAGGTAGGAAAGAACAGAAAAGAGAATGGAGGAAGCAGCAATACACAGTAAGCTTCAGGTGCAGGAATGTGACTCTGCCCCATGACTTCTCAGAACTTTGGAGACGATTAAACCCACAAGGTGTTTGGCATGTGTAGAGTCCTTAGAGAAATCAGTGAATGCTCTAATATCTGCATAGATTGATACCAAGCAAAATGCAGACACCTTGAATGGACAAATATGACTGTGATAAAGAGAAGCATAAAGATATAAGCTCCTACAGGGGAGTAAAAGTTGTGAGAGGGATTTGGGCTTTCATCAGCCTTGGTGTTGCTGATCGCTGAACAAATTATACCCAGATCTTTAATATGCTAATATCTTCCAGCTATCTTCTGGATAACATCAGTTATTTCCACATGCTTAAGTTTTGCTGTAGTGGAAACTGCTTCTACGAGACAGGAAGGGATTTCAGGCCAATGTTCTAGACTGGCCTGAAGACCAAATAGTGAGTGTACAAGTAGCAATGTCCATGTGTCATTGCTTGCAAAACATCTAAAAAGAGCACTAGTTAGAAGTGGCTACTAAGCTGTGTGTCTTAGTCTATTAGGGCTACTAATAGCAAAATACCATAACTTTAGGGGCTCATAAATAACATTTATTTCTTACAGCTCTGGAACTGGAATATCCAAGATCTAGGTGATGGAAAATTTTGTGTCTGGTGAGGACCCATTCCTCATAAATAGTGTCATCTTGCTGGGTCCTCATATGATGGAAGGGGTGGATGAGCTCCACTGGGCCTATTTAAAAGGATACTCATCCAATTTATGAAGTCTCTGCCCTCAGGATCTAATTATCTCCCAAAAGGCCTCACCTGCTAAAACTATCAAATGGCTAATTACAGTTGACCCTTGAATGACATGGTGGTTAGCAGTGCCAACCTCCCACACAGTTGTGTAACTTTTAATTGCCCAATATCATAACTACTAAAGTCCTACTGCTGACTGGAAGACTTACTGATAACATAAAGTCAATTGACACACATTTTGTATGATATGTATATATACCATATATATATAATTATATATATCATATATATCATTTTGTATGATATAATCATATTTTTATCTAGCTTACCATAAAGCTAGAGAAAAATAAAAATTATGAAAATCATAAGGAAAATATATTTACTATTCATTAAATGGAAGTGAATCATATATTATATATCATTTTGTATTATATATATCATATTTTCTCTAGATTACCATAAAGCAAGCTAGAGAAAAATAATGGTTATTAAGAAGATCATAAGGAAGAGAAAATATATTTACTATTCATTAAATGGAAGTGGATCATCATAAGAGTCTTATCTGCATCTTCATGTTGAGTAAGGCTGAGGAGGAGGAAAAAGAGAAGGGATTGTTCTTGTTGTCTCAGAAGTAGCAGAGGCCTATGAGGTGGAGGAGGTGGAAGGGGAGTCAGGAGAAGCAGAAAAGGCAGGCACACTCCATGTAATTTTTACAGAAATACATATTATTTTGTCTTTTTTTTTTTTTTTTTTTTTTTTTTGCTTTTTCATTTCATGAAAAGTGTTTGTATGTGGTACCAATTCTTTATTCATGATTTGCTTTAGTTTTAGTGCCAGTCTCATAGAATGATCCAAGTCATAAAATAAGTAAAAAATCAGTGTTAAATAATTGGAACCCTTCTGCCAGACTGTCTATTATCAATTTGTTTTCTGGCACTGCTTCTTCTGTGTCTTCTTCCTCACCGTCTGGCATTGGTTCAGAAGCATTCATCTCCATCAAGTTGTCCTCTGTTAATTCCTCTGGTGTGGTATCTATTAGCTCTTGAATTTCTCCAAGATCCATATCTTGAAACTCTTTACTTTCCAACTTTTTGCCATATCTACAAAATCCACAGTCTCTGTCATGATTTTCTCAATTGGCTTGGTCATAAATCCTGTGAAGTCATGCAAAACATCTGGACGCAGTTTTCTCCAGCAGAAATTTATTGTTTGGGGCTTGATGGCTTTCATGGCTTTCTCTAATAACAATGATGGCATCTTGAATGGTGTAATTCTTCTACACTTTCATGATGTGCTTTCTATCAGTGTTCTCTTCTCTAGTGTTGGCAATCCTTTCAATAGAGTAACTTATATAATGAGCCTTAAAGGTTCTTGTGATCCCCAAATCTAGAGGCTAAATTGAAGGCCTTGCGTTTAGGGGCAAGTAGACCATGTTCATGCCTTTGCTGTTGAATTCATGAGGTTCTTGGTGGTCAGGGGCATGTCCAGTGTTAAAAGAACTTTACTGGCAAAGTATCTCACCGGCAAGGTAGTTCCTTACTTCAGGGACAAAGTGTTCACGCAACCAATTCAGGAAAAAATAAAAAAGATTCTTATTGTTCAAGCCTTGCTGTACAACAAAAAGTCTGCAAGTTAGTGTTTATCTTTTCCGTGAAAGGCTCAGGGGTAGCAGCTTTATAGAGAAGGGAAGTCCTGCTCATGAACCCAGCTGCATTGGCACAAAAGGATAGTGTTAGCCAATCTATTCCTGCTTTAAATACTGCTGCTTGCAATTTTTTTTCTTTCCTAATAAATGTCATTTGTGGCTTTTTTTTTTTTTTTTCCCCCAAATTGGGTACTTTTTTCCACATTAAAACCCTGTTCAGGCAGATACCTTTTCTCCTTAGTGATTTTCTTCATGGTGTCTGAAAACTCTTCTGCTGCCTCTTGATCAGCAGAAGCTGCTTCTCCTGTTGCCTTGACATTTTTTTTAAAGGCAAATCTCTTTCTGAAATTATCAAACCATCATTTGCTGGCATTAAATTCTCTAGCTTTAGATTCTCATCTTCCATTTGCTTGAAGTTGTCATAAAATGACTTCACTTTTTCTCAAATCATATTAGAGTCTACAGGTATGCCTTTCGTAGAGCAATATTGCACCTATACAAAAGCTACATTTTCAACATGAAATAAAAAGTTATTTCACAAAAATTGCAAGGTTTCTGTTACCTCCTGATGTAGCCACAGTGACAGCTTCCTTCCTTCCTTCTTTCCTTCCTTCCTTCCTTCCTTCCTTCCTTCCTTCCTTCCTTCCTTCCTTCCTTCCTTCCTTCCTTCCT
>NC_045446.1:70596374-70621147 GCF_002776525.5 Piliocolobus tephrosceles
CCTTCCTTCCTTCCTTCCTTCCTTCCTTCCTTCCTTCCTTCCTTCCTCTCTCTCTCTTTCTTTCTTTTCACAGTTATCCTTATGGCTGATACATTTATCTATTTATCTTGAAATGGTGGGTGACCACAGCTGCAGATCTCAGTCTTTAGTACACATGGAGCTGTTTAACTTTTTTTTTTATAATATTATAACTTCTCTCTGCCTCTTGAGAGCACTTCCAGCATTACAACAACAGTTTGTATGGGTCCCATGGTGTTCTTCAAGACTTACAGTATTGCACCAAACAGAATGAAAGTATGCAAAACCTTAACAGATCATCTTTTACTGTAATACACAATTTACTAAGGAGAGAAACTGCTCCTCCAGAGACAAATAGGCTCTCATGGCATTTTTAGCTCATACTTGGAACACTTGAACTCATCACAATATCAACAAGAGGGAGCTCCAAAATTATTACAGTGGTACAGCATGTACTGCAATTTAATTTATGTAGTTATGATTTGATACTGAATCTTTGTTTACATTCCTGATTACCAATGACACTATCTATAGTCTGTGTTTGCCTGCATAAGTTTTGATACATTTTAACTTTTGATAATAGATTTGTATATATATTATAGTAGTAATTGATAGAATCGTATCTATGTATATTTTACGCACTCATGACATATCTTTTTCTTATTTTTGTGATATTTCTAGACTCTACAGTTAATCTGTGAATTTTTTTTTTTTTTTTTTAGACAGAGTCTCGCTCTGTTGCCCAGGCTGGAGTGCAGTGGCGAGATCTCAGCTCACTGCAAGCTCCACCTCCCGAGTTCACACCATTCTCCTGCCTCAGCCTCCCAAGTAGCTGGGATTACAGGTGCATGCCTCCATGCCCAGCTAATTTTTTGTATTTTTGGTAGAGATGGAGTTTCACCGTGTTAGCCAGGATGGTCTTGATCTCCTGATCTCATGATCTGCCTGCCTGGGCTTCCCAAAGCGCTGGGATTACAGGAGTGAGCCACCACACCAGCTGAATTTTTTCAAATTGTCACAAATCTCCAAAAATTTTTTCCCATGCATTTATTGAAAAGATCTGTGTGTAAGTGAACTCACATAGTTCAAACTCGTGTTGTTCAAGGGTCAACTGTAGTTTTAACATGTGAATTTAGGGGGAGGGAGAGACACAAACATTCTATGAAAGCAAGTCTTAATTTCTTAGTTCTTGAGAAATATAAAAAGTAGTGCATTTTGCCGTTCTGACTTTCCAAGGATGTTGAAAAAGTTGTCATACAGGGTCAAGTGAGATACTACATTTTAACCAAAAATAAAGCAAATGGGAACCAGAGTTTTCCCATATGGAGAGGCAGTGTTGTGTAATGAAAAGAACCTAAGCATCAGATCATGAGTCATCCCATTCCTCACTCTGCACAGAGCCTTTTGGCTGCAAGGGAGATGGATGAAGATTCAGGACCACACCCTGTTCCTTTTCTCTTGCCTTCCCTCCCATGCTCTACTCCCACTGGCATGATTCTATATTTCCATCTGTTCACTGTTGTTACCAAAATTTCCAATTATAGCTTTGTTGGAGTACCTGAATTCTCCTCTCCTACTGATATAAATCTAGCTGTGGAACTGGAGAAGTTGCTTTGCCTTTCAGGCCTCAGATTTCTCATTTATGAAATAGAGGTTTTAGAACAGATGGTTCTTTCTAGCCTTATGATGTTATGAATAAAGAATACTATTCCTCAAAATCCATTCCCTTTAGAGCTTTGATTTTCGAGGATTTCAGTATGAGAAGGTTTTGTACCATAATCAGCACGCCATGGGCTCAAATTTCTCCTATGTAGTTTTCAAATGGCCAGAATGAGAAATGATGTGGTGTATTTATAAACTAATGATGAATGTGACATTAAACACTAAAAATGCAATGCCATGCTAGATGTGATGGCTGAATATTCATTAGGCAGAACATTTTTATGTCAAAATTAAACCAGTAAAGATGTTCAAAATGCTTTAATTTGTGGCTGATTTTAACCACAAATTATTGCTGCAAAATTTGGTTGAACAATTCCCAAGTCCTTTCTCTGACATGTATTTTTTATAGTATTAAACATATATACACACAATCTGAAGTTAATAGACCTCTTTTTGAGGAGGAGAACTTTCAAAGTACTACTCTCCGCTTCACACAAGTTCGCTCATCAAAATCTGTTTTTCTTTGATCTTAGACTTTGGCAATTCAGCAACAAACTGAGTACTATGGTCTTTATGACATGAAGATATTCTTGTCAATCTATGACAACTTTCTAGGACAGATGTCCAAAAGGAAAGAGCAGTTGTTCATCATTCAATATGTGCTTAGGACAGCAACAGGCTCACAGGCATTCACTGAAAGAAAGCTTGTGAAGGGGATGTATGAATGAACGAATGGATATACAATTAGGGTAACTGCAGATCTTCTCCCATTTAATGCTCAACGCAGTCCTCCAGGATAATCACTGCAGGACCCACACTCTGATTACGTTTTTAGAAAAAGTACCTGATATAGTTTGGTTATTTGTTCCCAAATCCCATGTGGAAATGTCATTCCCAATGTTGGAGGTGGGGCCTGGTGGGAGGTGTTTGGATCGTGGGGGTGGGTCTCTCATGAATGGCTTGAGCCATCACACTGGTGATAAGTGAGCTCTTGCTCTGAGTTCACACGAGATCTGGTCCTTTAAAAGTATGTGGAACCTCCCTATCATTCTCTCTCTCTTTCCCTTTCCTGTTCCCGCTCTGCCATGTAAGATGCCTCTTCCCACTTTGCCTTCCGCAGTGAATAAAAACTCTGAGACCTCCCCAGAAGCTGAGGAAATGCCAGCGGCATGCCTGTACAGCCTGCATAACCATGAGCCAATTAAACTTCTTTTCTTTCTAAATCACCCAGTCTCAAGTATTTATTTACAGCAGTGCAAAAGGCCTAACACAGTTTCCAAGGTCCCAGAGTTTATAAGTGGTGGAGTAAAAATTTAAATGGACGGGGCCAGGGACACAGTGGCTCACAGCTGTAATCCCAGCGCTTTGGGAGGCCAAGGTGAGTGGATCATGAGGTCAGGAGTTTGAGACCAGCCTGGCCAATATGGTGAAACCCTGTCTCTACTAAAAATACAAAAATTAGCCGGGCGTGATGGTGCACGTCTGTAGCCCCAGCTACTCGGGAGGCTAAGGCAGAAGAATTGCTTGAACATGGGAGGTAGAGGTTGCAGTGAGCCAAGATCATGCCACTGTACTCCAGCCTGTGTTACAGAATGAGATTCCATCTCAAAAAAAAAAATTAAATGGACAGAAAGCTCATTTTTCAGGGAAAATGAATGTAATTTAAAAATGTTTTCTCATGACTTAGGTATATTATTGGATTTTCACTTACTCAACTGGGGGAATAATAGGCCTATAGATAATACAATAGCATATAAAAGATGCAGTGTTTAGAATTAGAGAGGTAAATTTAGCTTCTGCTATTTAGTAGTCATGTAACTGTAGGTGAGTTCATTAACACCAAGGCTTAGTTTCTTTATATACAATATAATGACCATATTACCTAGAAGGGTTGTTCTACGGATTAGAAAGAATATGTACCGAGTGTCCCCATATATCAGATGTGTCTTGATGTTCAACAAATGACAGATATTATTACTATTATAGGTGCTGATTAAATATTTCATGAATAGTAGCATTGATCATAAAAACACTTGAACAGCTCAGTACCTTTTCAACTTCTAAAAAAGTGACAAAACACACAAAGCATTTTGAAATCTCTAATGAGCAAATGGAAATGGAAAGTTTTGGCACTAAAAAGTCATTATTGTAAGAGGTAATTACTAGTGTGAGCTGTCTGTAGTATTATTGGCTTGACTCCTAATTTTGTTTGAGACAAAGGTCTTAGCAATGCCTAATCAGTTAAACTCCTAAAAGAAAAAAGATTTTGTTTGAGCTGTACTCATTCATCCTGTTCTTACCACTGAAGTGAAGTTCCTTGTTGTAGCTCTAAAGAACTACACACACAGTTTCTGAACCTCCCAGGTGACTCTTGTTTTGTGCTTAGCAGTCACTAAGTGAATAACATAACTCACCTTTTTGGTTTCTATATCAGCAGCTCTTTCAATTACAACACTAAGGTGCTAGGCCCGCCTGTACGACTATATGCTGTTACTAATGGAGTTTTTCTCTGCTTACTTTGCAGAAATGGAAAGCTGTTTTGGTTTCATTTCTTATTCAGTGTAGCCAGTTAGCCTTCAGTCTTTCTTCATACATATCAACACCAAAATATGACTGCTTGATGGTGTTGCCAATCCAAATGTTGTAACTGGTATGAACGTGTAGACTGATTCCATTTAAAAGTAGATAGAAGTAAAAGTTAAACTCTTTTGCCTGGTACCTGAAGGTGACAGATGCTGAGACAGGGAGGGGAAAGCAACATGTTTATGGAGAGTATAATGGAGAGTAGCAGACACATTTTACCCAGGACCAAAATCCTCAGTACAAATTTTAGTTAAGTATACTGCCATCATCTTCCTGGTCCTCATCATAACAATAACACTAATAAATACAATAAGAAACAAAGTAACAGCTATCCCCTTTGCATAGGTACTGTACTAGCCATTTTAGCGTTTTGTATCACCTGAAATTTACAACAACATTATGAGGAACATATTATTGTCTTCTTTGCGGATCAAAAATTGAGTGTTGGATGTAGTTCTCTCAAGCTGCAAGTTGCAGAACTGTGATTCACACATAGGAGGTTTAATCCCAAATTCGTGTTCTTTTTACCATGTCACTGCACATTCCCACTCAGACCCTGTACTGTAATCATGTTCAGGTCACATAAACTTCACGAACCTCTGTTTTCTTATCTGTATAGTGGTCATAATCATGATAACCAGGCCACATTATTTGAAGATCAACTATAATAATACATAAAGATATGCATTATCTTTATATGTATGCTATGTAATGGTTGGATTATTATCTCTCCTTGCAATACCACTACTATGATTTTCACAGCGACAATAGCAAAAGTAATGTCCCCTTCACTGAGACACAAAAAGTAAAAGCAATTCAAACTGAGTCTATCTGCAAGATAGGCAACCTGTTTTCTACAACAGGGTCCATCAAGTTTGCCCTCAGTGTTCCTTTACTTTCCTCCTGTTACTTAATACAAGCCCCAGACTGGTGCTGCCCCACGGAAGACACCTAAGGACAAAAAGAAAAGTTCTTAATGTCAAGATTGCCATGGATGAAAACACACCAGGGAGTAAGTCTTAGAAATTGAGCATTTTTCCTGATTTTATGCTATGCTTCTCAGCAAAGGGATCTTGGAAGCATCTCTGTAACATGTGTTGGGAGGAGTAGAAGATTCAGTTTAGAAAAGATGGGATTAAACTCATTGCAAGGACATCTGAAGCAGACAAAGAGTGATCTTATTGCATATGCTCCATTTCCCGCAGTCTTCTCTACAAGTTTTATGTTTTTTTATTTCCAAGTTTATTTTATTTTATTACTTTATTGGAGAACAGGTGGTGTTTGGTTATGAGTCAGTTCTTTAGTGGTGACTTTAAGTCACTGTTTCTCAACTCTAATCCAACCATTGTGTACCCTACCTGGTGATGCTGAGACCAGCTCTCTTCAAACAATTTTATTTTTTGCCCTGTTCAGCTGTGCCAGCCGGAGGTGCTAGGAGGAGACCACAATATTAGAGGGGAAGAAAAGAGACTAGGAGAGTCTTCTTCATGCCTCCTCCCTGCTCCCGCACAAACTCTAGCTACTTTTCACATCTTTGGCAGCAGTTTCCCCCAGAACAGCAGCTAAATCCAGGCTGCAGTTTTTTCAACACTTGCAGAAATGGCTTTGTCCTGCTCCCTTTGTATATCCCAGCATTAGCCAACCAGAATGTTTTCCTCATGGCTCAGGGTTTCAGCCCCGCCGGGGTCTTGCTTTGAGCTCAGAGAGCTCGACCCCAGCAAAGCAGTGCTCCTTCCTCTAAGGTCTGAGTTTCAGCACCATACTGCACCTCCTCTGAGCTTTTAAGGATTCATAATTCCAAATTCCTCCCTTCCCTTTCCGTAGTTGCTACCTCCATAATACCTTAGTGTTTTCCTCTCACCTTTTCAGTTATCTCATTAATAATTGTATATCTAGTTAACTATTTTTAAATACTGAATATTCTCTGCTCCAATAACTGGTGTGGGTTTATCTCCTGCCGGTGCTCTGTGTATATACCCTCCCACCTGGCATTTAAGTCAGATAACAAGACTGACAGGTGTGACCTTTGGCAGAAAGGGAGTGAGAATATTAAATTCTGATGGCTGAAAAGATTGTGAGTCTTTGGGAAATGGGAGAAGACTGTCATTTATTGAGAAGTTACTATGTGCAAGCACTGTGCTAATTATGTTATCTCTAAAACAGATTATCTCTAAAACCTCACAATCAAATTAATAATATTAAAAGACTCATAATGTTTTTATAAATGAGGTTCGAAGAGGTTGAATTATTTACCGAAAGCTATACCAGGGGCAGAATTGAGATCCAGATTCAGGTTTTATCGATGATGCCATCTAGTCTCAATCAAGAAAGGTACAGGTAAACCTCCAAGGTTCATTCTGTTTTGTTGCTATTCTTCAGAGGAGAGAGGGAGACAGGCAAAACATTTTTTTTTTTTTTTAATTTAGGAGCAAAGATTGTTTATGTATATTGGTCTCTTTGCTCAGAAACAATCCAAAAAGATAAAGTCCTAGGCTAGGATTTCCAATGAGCCCTGCTGTAATTTTTCCCTTAACAGAAATTGATCATAACACAGTAAATACCAATTATCCAACTCCCTATGACCTACCACCATAACCCCCTAGGAAAACAAAACAAAACAAAACAAACTAGTATTTTTTAAAAGAAGGTATGTACCTACAATGTCTGCCTACTTCTGGACTGTCCTGTGCCCAAAATCTATGCCCCTGGAATTTCTAAGGGTCTCGTGTTTATTTTCATTAAAACTCAGGAGTGAAGGTCATGATTATTACAAACGAGATAAGTTTGTGGGTTTTTTTTTTTTTTTTTTTTCACCAATGCAGTCATCCACTTAGTCAACCTATTTTCAGGGAAAACCCTTCTAGGGATCAGACATTTTCTATCGCTGGGCATCAGAGATGATTGGAATATGGCCAGTGTCCACAAGGAGCACCTAGTTTATTGGCAGGGATACATCTAAAGACAGATAATTACAGTGCAGAGTAAGAAGTATAACATTAGAGGGAACTAGTGAAAACAATGGAGGCATAGTGCAGAGCTTCCTAGATGATGGGGCACACTACACAGGTAGGATGCAGCTGCATGACAGTAGGCTCAGCTACTAATCCTCTTAGCTCTTGAGGTGTGCAGCTAGTACTTGGAATGGTCAGAGCTGCAGCTGGTCACCCTAGCTAGAAGCTGCATTCTATTTGCACTATGTATTGTAATAACACTTCACAGGTGTGTCACAATGAAGAAAATGTTGGAAGGCATTGATAAACCAAAGGAAATGACCAACCCCAGGGCCAGTAAGAGGGAATTTATAGAAAATGTGATATGTGGGCTGGGCACGGTGGCTCACGCCTGTAATCCCAGCACTTTGGGAGGCCGAGGTGGGTGGATCACGAGGTGAGGAGATCAAGACTATGCTGGCTAACACGGTGAAACCCCATCTCTACTAAAAATACAAAAAAGTAGCTGGGCATGAGGGCAGGCACCTGTAGTCCCAGCTACTGGACTGAGGCTGTAGGCAGGAGGCTGAGGCAGGAGAATGGTGTGAAACTGGGAGACAGAGCTTGCAGTGAGCCGAGATTGCGCCACTACACTCCAGCCTGGGTGACCAAACAAGACTCTGTCTCAAAAAAAAAAAAAAAAAAAAGGGAAAAAAGAAAAAGTGATATGTGGCTTGCTGTTAGCATCTGATTAGAGGTTATGTACGGGGGCATTCAACACAGAGAGTACACTTCGTATAAGACATACACATATGAAAGCAAGAGTTGTGTTCTAGAAGCTATGGTAAGTCTGTACAATAGGGAAAAGGTGGAGAAGAGGTGTACAATAAACCCAAAGAGGTAGGAAAGAACTACATCCTGATACAAAGTTCAGATTTATGTTCTCTGTCATAAGATTATTAGACAATGTTGAGTACATTAATCTTTTTTTAAAAAATATTTCAAACCAATTTTGGACCTACACAAAAGTTACAAAAATATTATAGCATGTTCTTGTTTTTCTCTATTTCCCCTAATGTTAATATCTTATATAACCATAGTAAAATAATCAAGAATGAGATACTATCATTGATACGATATTTTAAAAATACAGACCTTTTCCCAAATTCACTGGTTTTTCCAGTAATGCCTTTTTCTCTATTATAGGATTTTATTAAAGATCTCACATTGTATTTAGTTGTCATTTTTCCTTTATTTCTTCCAATCTATAATAGACTCTTAGTCTTTCATTGTCTTTTGTAATCTTGACACTTTTGAAAAATACTGATAAGTTATTTTATGGAATGATTCTCAGTTGGATTTGTCTGATGTTTTCTGAAATGAGGCTGTAATTATCAAAAATAATGCTATGCCCTTTTCATATTAGGAGTTTCATGATATTGTTGTATTTTATTACTGGAGATATTAACCTTGAACACCTGGTTAAATTGGTATCTTCTGAATTTCTCCACTGTAAAGTCACTGTTTTTGTTACATTTTGTTTTGTTTTTGTTGTTATTTTGTAAGTTGGTAACTATCATAGAGAGATACTTTGAGATGATGAAAATTCTGTTTCTATTCAAACTTTCACCCAAGAATTGTATTATTCATTGGTAGAGTTTTCTACATTTGTTAGAGATGTTAACCTAATGCTGATGATCTTCTCTTCTTTCCTTTTTTCCTACATTTTTAATAAGAATTATATTGTAAAGAAAAGCTGAGTAAGACAATAATGTTATCTTATAAAATAATAACATCTTATAGACAAATAACACATCGGGGGCTGGATTGGAAATGGTCATGGTGGAGGTGTACTTTAGTGACCAACTTTGGAGCAAAGGAAGAGAAAAAGCAAGGCATTAGGAAGCCTTTTGATCTGAGTAACTGAGGCTGTGGGAAACTCAAACAGAGGTTCAGGAAAAGAAACAAGTCTGGTGAAGTATGCCCTGATCTTTAAGAGGCAGATGCATTCAAAGCTCTAAACTTTTTTTTTTTTTTTTTTTTTTTTTTGATACTGAGTCTCGCACTGTCACCCCAGGCTGAAGTGCAATGGCGTGATCTCGGCTCACGGCAACCTCCACCTCCCAGGTTCAAGCAAGTCTCCTTGCTTCAGCCTCCCATGTGGCTGGGGTTACAGGCACCCACCAACTCGCCTGGCTATTTGTGTTTTTTTTTTTTGTATTTTATTTTCTAAATTTTTTTATTAGAGACGGGGTTTTACCATATTGGCCAGGCTGGTCTTGAACTTCTAACCTCGTGATCCACCTGCCTCAGCCTCCCAAAGTGCTGAGATTACAGGTGTGAGCCACCACACCCGGCCCTGGGTTTTTTTTCATAAATGTTCTCACCAATGAAAAAATGAGATTAAAATATCTGTTGTAGTTATTTTGAGAAGTGGACCAAAGAAAGAACAGATGAGTGAATGGTCTCAAGTGTAGAATCCATATAAAGACACAGTATTGTACTATTTGTCGGTTTCGTCCTGCAGACTGCCCATAGTGTACAGGATAAAACAGAAATACATGCAGGCAGGACCCTTCTGATCTGACTCTTGCCCACGCTTGCAGCCTCATCTCTTGTCAGGCTTTGTCATTTTAGATCCCATGCTTGAAGCCATATCAAACAACTGACAGTCCCCTCGATATGCTGTGACTTTTCACACTTCATGACTTCACAAAATTTCTTTTGGGACGGTCTCTTCCCATCCTGCCACCAACCTAACCACATCCTCTGGTTGACTCCTGCACATTCTTTGAGATCCAAAGCATGTGTCTCCTCCAAAGCTCTCCTGAAACCCTCAGGCAACCATGAATGGAATATGTATGTACTTCTGTTATTGTGTTAAATACTCTGCATTACAATCATAAGTTTGTATTTCATATAATTTAATATCAATATTAAAAATGGCTTAAGTATAATACCAATTAGTTGCTAATTACATACCAGCATTTTACCTGTGTTATTTCTGTCTCCTATGAGGTGGCTACTACTGTTTTTACTCACTTTACAGAGTAGAAAACAAGCGTAGAAATAAGAGGGAACTTGCCTAGGGTTACCCAGGTGGCAAGTGGTGTCCTAGGCATTTGGGTAGACACACCCAGTATCAAACCACTATACTCTCTTACTCCTTTCTCTGACTCTTAAACTTCTGAGGGCACAGATAGTTTTCAGTTTTGTTTTGTTTTGTGTCTTAATCCTCAGTTCACTGCATTAAATGAGGAGCTGACAAATAATAAAAGAGATGGGCATTTCTGGTTTGGCCTTTAAGGAGCTGAGTATGGGAGCAGGCACTTGGCCTTGCCATCTACCCTTACTACACAACCCCCTGCTCCTCACCAGTGTCTCAAGCCATCTTAAAACCCCCTCTAAGAAAAGATGCAGGGAAAATGTGTTTAGAGTCCCAGTTCACTTTCTCCACATACTGTCTTCAGGTCTATCCTGCCTGGCTTTGTTTTGTGCACACAGCTGAGCAGGCCACATGTGTGGAAAAGGCTTATGATTGGAATGAGCGAGGTGTCAGAACAAGATGAGCTTTGTGATTGCTCAGCTCCAGGGAGCTATTGTTGTTTTCAAGCCTTCACCCCCCTCACACTTTGCACTCCCTTTAATTGTGACCAATTTGGAAGTGCTATTTGCATCTGCTGGAATAAAATATGTACAGCTGTGGAAATAACAAAAAATGAAAACTCACTCTGAGTGCAGGTGGGGGGACCTTCATCAGTTGTTACTAAGTACTGAGAATGACAATGTTGCTTTTCCTATCAAATAGCACTGAGATTTCCCAGAGTGCAGTTTTCTCTGCTTGTGCATGTGTATGCAATAGATATCTTCAGATATACTTCTCCTCACACTTTGGTTGGGGTTACAGAAGTGGGCCTTCAAGATAGCCTTTTATTAGATCTGAAACCAATGGGCTAGTAGCACATCTTAAGTCGTCATAAGACATAATTATTATTGAATTGAAAAGGCACAAAACACCAAAAAAAATTCTTCTTAGAGTTGAGGATCAACCTAAATCTTACTTCTTACTTCTCCTAATCCCCATTGTGCCAGATCAGTGCTTGGTATCTGGTAGATATTCAAGCACTATTTCCTGAGTCAATTGTACGATACCCCAAAAAGTAAAATGTGAGAAATCTGAAGGGAAGGGGAGGAAAAGGCACAGGACATGTATTCAGCCTCTACTACTTGCTGGATAATGTGCTTAAACCTCATAAAAACCTAAAGTGACATTTTATTTTCATGTTATCAATAATGAGAACTCAAACTGAAAGAAACTAGTCTGTAAAGTTTTTAGAATTTTCACTCCTTGTTAAATCAAGGTCAGAAAACAGACTACATCCCACCATCCCTGTTCTCATGTGGGTCACATGGAAGCTGCCTCAAGTTGTCATTAAGGATTTTAGAGTTGGGCCACCTGGGCCTGAATTCTGATTCTACCATTTGCTAGCCATATAACTCTGGGCAAGTTAAGTAAATTCTCTGGACCTCAGTTTCCCCATGTGAAAAACTGGATTAATAATAATAATACGCATTTCATAGGGCTCTTGTGAGAACAAAATGAAGTAACAATCAAGTCTTTAGAATAGTGTCTGGACATAGGCAGTACTTAACAACACTACTAACAGCCATAGTTTGGTAAACAAAAGAAGACACTAAGATTGGAATTTGTGTCTGATTCACATCAAATTCCTCTTTTCCCCACTTCATCAAGTAGCTTCCCTCAAAATTGAACCTTTAGGTTTTCACACTATTTTAAATTGTCTGTCCTTCTTTCCTTCCCTCCATCCTTCCTATCTCTTTTATATTCCTTCCCTCCTTCCCAAACACATGGATAGGTGCTCTTTTATGTACACATTGAGTTACTTCCATTTTCAGAAACATTTTTAGAAACCAGTGCTCCCTTCTGATTTCAGTACTTTGCAAACACTCCTGCTTCTGACTTAGTTTTCCTGCATCACAGGTCCAACATTTGGGGTCACCTATCTTCCTCCTGCATTCATCTTAGCCTCAATGTCACTTTTTCCAGGAAGCTTTGCTTGATGCTATTGTTACCAGTATCAATTCATTCCACTCTCATACCTTTCAAGACTTGAATGATTTGTGCTCCCTTGACCTTGATGGTTTTGAGTATTAGTTTTTCAATGGGCTTGTTTAGCATGTCTAGTCCTGCTCAGTAGAGACCTCAGCTTGTTCTTTTTCATTTCTCTGAATTTTCTTGCTTGCCCGTGGGAAAGACCTGCATTCTGTTTTGTTTCAATGACAGACCCTCAAAATTCAACTACAGATGTTAGACTATATCATGACTTGAATTCATCAACACCAATAAAGATAAACTCTTCAAAAATATAAATAAAAGGTATAAACAGACAAAGCTACAAAAGGGTCCCATTTGTCTCTTCTTTGACCTTTAGGTGGATTACTTGAATGGTTTTCTGTTTTATGTGTCTGTGTGAGGGTAGTTATTACACATATATTTTTCACCCTTGTATTACCCAGCTTGGAGGTCAATGCCTACTATTAGGTTGTAATTAATAAGTATTTGCTAAATACATTCAATAAGTTAATTAAATAAGAATTAGTATTAAATGAAAAAAGTTGTTTTCCTCATTCCAGTCTTGCTTTTTTTCTAATTTTATTGTTTATAATGTCTGCTGAAATGATCTCTCAACTTACACTACATTTTCTTTCAAAAATTTCATTTCTTTTTCAGGGCCTTCAAGGTGAAGTCAGAGCAACTACTTGGAAGTTGGAAGTTGAAGTCAGATCCAACTAGGATCATCATGATCTGTCCCCTGAATCAATTTTTTTTATCTTCCTTTGTTCTGTTCTTCAAATATTATGCTCCAGCTATAATGAAATATTTTCATTTTTAGGAGTGTTTTTAGAAATTAATGCTTTCTTCTCACTCTGGTACTTCACAAATGCTACTACCTCTGACTTAGTCATACCGCTACCATATATCAAAATTTGTCTGGATATGTCTTCATCCTTTAGGTCTTGGCCTAGGTGTTACCTCTTCCAAGAAGCCCTGTTGACTTTCCCAAAAACTTGTTGAGAAACAAGTGGTTTTCATAGACTGCATTATAAAGGCATCTTTGAGTATTTGCCTCTCCAACTTAATAGATAAATAAATGAATAAAATGATTATATTTAATTTATTCCTTTCTTTAGAAAATTGTTGGATTATTGTTTTGTGACTATATTTATTCTCTTCTACTAAACTAAACATTTAATGAGGACAGGATTTTTATTTTTTTAACCCTCTCATGACTAGTTAGTCATGATTTAATTACTCATAATTTCATAGTTGTAGTGTAATAAATATCTCAGGTTTTTTTTTTCTTTTCTTTTCTTTTATTATTATTATACTTTAAGTTCTAGGGTACATGTGCATAACGTGAAGGTTTGTTACATATGTATACTTGTGCCATGTTGGTGTGCTGCACCCATCAACTCATCAGCACCCATCAACTAGTCATTTACATCAGGTATAACTCCCAATGCAATCCCTGCCCCCTCCCCCCTCCCCATGACAGGCCCCGGTGTGTGATGTTCCCCTTCTCAAGTCCAAGTGATCTCATTGACGGTTGCCACCTATGAGTGAGAACATGCGGTGTTTGGTTTTCTGTTCTTGCAATAGTTTGCTGAGAATGATGGTTTCAAGCTGCATCCATGTCCCTACAAAGGACACAAACTCATCCTTTTTTATGGCTGCATAGTATTCCATGGTGTATATGTGCCACATTTTCTTAGTCCAGTCTGTCACTGATGGACATTTGGGTTGATTCCAAGTCTTTGCTATTGTGAATAGTGCCACAATAAACATACGTGTGCTTGTATCTTTATAGCAGCATGATTTATAATCCTTTGGGTATATACCCAGTAATGGGATGGCTGGGTCATATGGTACTTCTAGTTGTAGATCCTTGAGGAATTGCCATACTGTTTTCCATAATGGTTGAACTACTTTACAATCCCACCAATAGTGTAAAAGTGTTCCTATTTCTCCACATCCTCTCCAGCACCTGTTGTTTCCTGACTTTTTAATGATTGCCATTCTAAATGGTGTGAGATGGTATCTCATTGTGGTTTTGATTTGCATTTCTCTGATGGCCAGTGACAATGAGCATTTTTTCATGTGTCTGTTGGCTGTATGCATGTCTTCTTTTGAGAAATGTCTGTTCATATTCCTTGCCCACTTTTTGATGGGGTTGTTTTTTTCTTGTAAATTTGTTTGAATTCTTAGTAGGTTCTGGATATTAGCCCTTTGTCAGATGAGTAGATTGCAAAAATGTTCTCCCATTCTGTAGGTTGCCTGTTCACTCTGATGGTAGTTTCTTTTGCTGTGCAGCAGCTCTTTATTTTAATTAGATCCCATTTGTCAATTTTGGCTTTTGTTGCTGTTGATTTTGGTGTTTTAGACATGAAGTCCTTGCCCATGACTATGTCCTGAATGGTATTACCTAGGTTTTCTTCTAGGGCTTTTATGGTATTAGGTCTAACATTTAAGTCTCTAATCCATCTTGAATTAATTTTCGTATAAGGAGTAAGGAAAGGATCCAGTTTCAGCTTTCTACTTATGGCTAGCCAATTTTCCCATCATCATTTATTAAATAGGGAATCCTTTCCCCATTTCTTGTTTTTCTCAGGTTTGTCAAAGATCAGATGGCTGTTGATGTGTGGTATTATTTCTGAGGACTCTGTTCTATTCCATTGGTCTATATCTCTGTTTTGGTACCAGTACCATGCTGTTTTGGTTACTGTAGCCTTGTAGTATAGTCTGAAGTCAGGTAGCGTGATGCCTCCAGCTTTGTTCTTTTGACTTAGGATTGTCTTGGCAATGCAGGCTCTTTTTTGGTTCCATATGAACTTTAAAGCAGTCTTTTCCAATTCTGTGAAGAAACTCATTGGTAACTTGATGGGGATGGCACTGAATCTATAAATTACCTTGGGCAGTATGGCCATTTTCACAATATTGATTCTTCCTATCCATGAGCATGGTATGTTCTTCTATTTGTTTCTGTCCTCTTTTATTTCAGTGAGCAATGGTTTGCAGTTCTCCTTGAAGAGGTCCTTCACATCCCTTGTAAGTTGGATTCCTAAGTCTTTTTTCTCTTTGAAGCAATTGTGAATGGAAGTTCATTCATGATTTGGCTTTCTGTTTGTCTGTTACTGGTGTATACTTGAATGCTTGTGATTTTTGCACATTAATTTTGTATCCTGAGGCTTTGCTGAAGCTTCTTATCAGCTTAAGGAGATTTTGGGCTGAGAGGATGGGGTTTTCCAAATATACAATCATGTCATCTGCAAACAGGGACAATTTGACTTCTTCTTTTCCTAACTGAATATGCTTTATTTCTATCTCTTGCCTCATTGCTCTAGCCAGAACTTCCAACAGTATGTTGAATAGGAGTGGTGAGAGACGGCATCCCTGTCTTGTGCCAGTTTTCAAAGGGAATTTTTCCATTTTTTGCCCATTCAGTATGATATTGGCTGTGGGTTTGTCATAAATAGCTCTTATTATTTTGAGATACGTTCCATCAATACCAAATTTATTGAGAGTTTTTAGTGTGAAGGGCTGTTGAGTTTTGTCAAAGGCCTTTTCTGCATCTATTGAGATAATCATGTGGTTTTTGTCTTTGGTTCTGTTTATATGCTGGATTACATTTATTGATTTGCATATGTTGAACCAGCCTTGCATCCCAGGGATGAAGCCCACTTGATCATGGTGGATAAGCTTTTTGATGTGCTGCTGGATCCAGTTTGCCAGTATTTTATTGAGGATTTTTGCATCGATGTTCATCAGGGATATTGGTCTAAAATTCTTTTTTTGTTGTGTCTCTGCCAGGCTTTGGTATCAGGATGATGTTGGCCTCATAAAATGAGTTAGGGAGGATTCCCTTTTTTTTCTATTAATTGGAATAGTTTCAGAAGGAACAGTACCAGCTCCTCCTTGTACCTCTGGTAGAATTCAGCTGTGAATCCAGCTGGTCCTGGACTTTTTTTGGTTGGTAGGCTATTAATTATTGCCTCAATTTCAGAGCCTGCTATTGGTCTATTCAGGGATTCAGCTTCTTCCTGGTTTAATCTTGGAAGAGTGTAAGTGTCCAGGAAATTATCCATTTCTTCTAGATTTTCTAATTGATTTGCGTAGAGGTGTTTATAGTATTCTCTGATGATAGTTTGTATTTCTGTGGGGTTGGTGGTGATATCCCCTTTATCATTTTTTTTTGTGTCTGTTTGATTCTTCTCTCTTTTCTTCTTTATTAGTCTTGTTAGCAGTCTATCAATTTTGTTGATCTTTTCAAAAAACCAACTCCTGGATTGATTTTTTGGAGGGTTTTTTGTGTCTCTATCTCCTTCAGTTCTGCTCTGATTTTAGTTATTTCTTGCCTTCTGCTAGCTTTTGAATGTGTTTGCTCTTGCTTCTCTAGTTCTTTTAATTGTGATGTTAGAGTGTCCATTTTAGATCTTTCCAGCTTTTTCTTGTGGGCATTTAGTGCTATAAATTTCCCTCTACACACTGCTTTAAATGTGTCCCAGAGATTCTGGTATGTTGTATCTTTGTTCTCATTGGTTTCAAAGAATGTCTTTATTTCTGCCTTCATTTCATTATGTACCCAGTAGTCATTCAGGAGCAGGTTATTCAGTTTCCATGTAGTTGAGCGGTTTTGATTGAGTTTCTTAGTCCTGAGTTCTAGTTTGATTGCACTGTGGTCTGAGAGACAGTTTGTTATAATTTCTGTTCTTTTACATTTGCTGAGGAGTGCTTTACTTCCAATTATGTGGTCAATTTTGGAATAAGTGTGATGTGGTGCTGAGAAGAATGTATATTCTGTTGACTTGGGGTGGAGAGTTCTATAGATGTCTATTAGGTCTGCTTGCTGCAGAGATGAGTTCAATTCCTGGATATCCTTGTTAACTTTCTGTCTCGTTGATCTGTCTAATGTTGACAGTGGAGTGTTGAAGTCTCCCATTATTATTGTATGGGAGTCTAAGTCTCTTTGTAAGTCTCTAAGGACTTGCTTTATGAATCTGGGTGCTCCTGTATTGGGTGCATATATATTTAGGATAGTTAGCTCTTCCTGTTGAATTGATCCCTTTACCATTATGTAATGGCCTTCTTTGTCTCTTTGGATCTTTGATGGTTTAAAGCCTGTTTTATCAGACACTAGGATTGCAACCCCTGCTTTTTTTTGTTCTCCATTTGCTTGGTAGATCTTCCTCCATCCCTTTATTTTGAGCCTATGTATGTCTCTGCATGTGAGATGGGTCTCCTGAATACAGCAAACTGATGGCTCCTGACTCTTTATCCAGTTTGCCAGTCTGTGTCTTTTAATTGGAGCATTTAGTCCATTTACATTTAAGGTTAATGTTGTTGTGTGTGAACTTGATCCTGCCATTATGATATTAACTGGTCATTTTGCTTGTTAGTTGATGCAGTTTCTTCCTAGCCTCAATGGTCTTTACATTTTGGCATGTTTTTGCAATGGCTGGTACCGGTTGTTCCTTTCCATGTTTAGGGCTTCCTTCAGGGTCTCTTGTAAGGCAGGCCTGGTGGTGACAAAATCTCTAAGCATTTGCTTATCTGTAAAGGATTTTATTTCTCCTTCACTGTTGAAACTTAGTTTGGCTGGATATGAAATTCTGGGTTTAAAATTCTTGTCTTTAAGAATGTTGAATATGGACCCCCACTCTCTTCTGGCTTGTAGAGTTTCTGCGAAGAGGTCTGCTGTTAGTCTGATGGGCTTCCCTTTGTGGGTAACCCGACCTTTCTCTCTGGCTGCCCTTAAGATTTTTTCCTTCATTTCAACTTTGGTGAATCTGGCAATTATGTGTCTTGGAGTTGCTCTTCTCGAGGAGTATCTTTGTGGTGTTCTCTGTATTTCCTGAATTTGAATGTCAGCCCGCCCTACTAGGTTGGGGAAGTTCTCCTGGATGATATCCTGAAGAGTGTTTTCCAACTTGGTTCCATTTTCCCCCTCACTTTCAGGCACTCCAATCAGATGTAGATTTGGTCTTTTTACATAATCCCATACTTCTTGCAGGCTTTGTTCATTTCTTTTTCTTCTTTTTTCTTTAGATTTGTCTTCTCACTTCATTTCATTCATTTGATCCTCAATCGCTGATACTCTTTCTTCCAGTTGATCGAGTCGGTTACTGAAGCTTGTGCATTTGTCACGTATTTCTCGTGTCATGGTTTTCATCTCTGCCAGTTCATTTATGGCATTCTCTGCATTAATTATTCTAGTTATCAATTCTTCCACTCTTTTTTCAAGGTTTTTAGTTTCTTTGCGCTGGGTACGTAATTCCTCCTTTAGCTCTGAGAAGTTGGATGGACTGAAGCCTTCTTCTCTCATCTCGTCAAAGTCATTCTCCGTCCAGCTTTGATCCGTTGCTGGCAATGAGCTGTGTTCCTTTGCAGGGGGAGATGCACTCTTATTTTTTGAATTTCCAGCTTTTCTGCCCTAGTTTTTCCCCATCTTTGTGGTTTCATCTGCCTCTAGTCTTTGATGATGGTGACGTACTGATGGGGTTTTGGTGTGGGTGTCCTTCCTGTTTGTTAGTTTTCCTTCTAACAGTCAGGACCCTCAGCTGTAGGTCTGTTGGAGATTGCTTGAGGTCCACTCCAGACCCTGTTTGCCTGGCTATCATCAGCAGCGGCTGCAGAAGATAGAATATTGCTGAACAGCGAGTGTACCTGTCTGATTCTTGCTTTGGAAGCTTCCTCTCAGGGGTGTACTCTGCCGTGTGAGGTGTGGAGTGTCGGTCTGCCCCTAGTGGGGGATGTCTCCCAGTTAGGCTACTCAGGGGTCAGGGACCCACTTGAGCAAGCAGTCTGTCCATTCTCAGATCTCAACCTCTGTGTTGGGAGATCCACTGCTCTCTTCAAAGCTGTCAGACAGGGTCGTTTGTGACTGCAGAGGCTTCTGCTGCTTTGTTGTTGTTGTTGATTAGCTGTGCCCTGTCCCCAGAGGTGGAGTCTACAGAGACAGGCAGGTTTCCTTGAGCTGCTGTGAGCTCCACCCAGTCCGAGCTTCCCAGCGGCTTTGTTTACCTACTTAACCCTCAGCAATCGCGGGCGCCCCTCCCCCAGCCTCGCTGCTGCCTTGCAGTTAGATCGCAGACTGCTGTGCTAGTAATGAGGGAGGCTCCCTGGGCCGGCATGGGACCCTCCCGGCCAGGTGTGGGATATAATCTCCTGGTGTGCCCGTTTGCTAAGACCCTTGGTACAGCGCAGTGTTGGGGTGGGAGTTACCCGATTTTCCAGGTGTTGTGTGTCTCAGTTCCCCTGGCTAGGAAAAGGGATTCCCTTCCCCCTTGTGCTTCCCAGGTGAGGCGATGCCTTGCCCTGCTTCAGCTCTCACTGGTCGGGCTGCAGCAGCTGACCAGCACCGATTGTCCGGCACTCCCTAGTAAGATGAACCCAGTACCTCAGTTGAAAATGCAGAAATTACCTGTCTTCTGTGTCGTTTGCGCTGGGAGCTGGAGACTGGAGCTGTTCCTATTTGGCCATCTTGCTCCGCCCCCCCTCAGTTTTTTTAATGTATGTAAAGAATGGCTATTAGTAGTTTGTTCAACAATCAGAATGACTCTTCATTCAGTCTTTATCCAGGGACTGTTGTGTGCCAAGCACTGTGCTAGATGAGAACCATATAATAGATTGGCAAGTACTCTATCCCATAGAATACTACATTCTAGTGAAGGAGAGGCACACTAGCCAATACATATAACACATTATAATTAAAAGTTGTGATTGGGACTATAAAATAAAATCATCAGTTTGGAGAATCAGAAGACAGAAGCAGAGGCTATGAGGAGAAAAGTTAGTTGAAAGGCTAGTGCTGAAGTGCAGGTGAGAGTGGGAAACAATTGACATAGCCTCTGTTAGTAAAAATGAAATGAAGTGGAAGGACTGAAGTGGTGGTTCATAGGGAAATTATTTGGATTTGGTTACAGATTGCATGTGAGGTGGTAAAGCTAAAGGGATCATCAGCACTGACTCCTTGGTTTCTGGACTGTCTGGTTGCAGGGATGGTTGACCCTTTCACTGGGCTAGAAAAATGACGAGCTCATGTTTTAACATTTTAAGCCTGAAATTTCTCTGAAGAATCCAGAGAGTAAAACAAGGTGATTGGATTTGTAAGACTAAATGTCAGAAGAGAAAAGACTGGGTTTCATATACACCTTTGAGAATTGTTGCCATATAGATGATAACTGAAGCTATTGTCTGAATAAAACTGTGAAAGAAAAGAGCAAAGAGAGGGAAGACAAAGGAGCTTAAAAATGAGAGTAAGGGAGTAATAGATGCTTAAGACAAAGCCCTTAGGGATCATCTTTGATTTCTCCATCAGGAAGTCCTCTCTGTTCTAACTCTAAAACATGCTGACTAGCATTACTTCTCACCATTTTCTCATCCACCTTCATCATCTAATTGATCTCTCCACTTCCATGAAATCACCAGTAGTTCATTCCTTACAAAGAAGCCAGAATCATCTTTTTCAAAAAATATATATAGATCTGATCAAGTCATTTTCCTTTTGAAATTTTTCAATTGCTTCCCAATCCCTTAGCCTGAATGTAAACTTCTCACCATGGCCTTCAAGGCTTACTTGATTTGCCTCTGCGATATTTCATATTGATCTCATCCTTATCCACAATGGTCCAGTGATACTGGCCTCCTTGGTTTAAGTCAAATACAACAACTTGTATTTTCTAATTCCATTTTCCAAATTCCCATTTGCCATTCTCTCTGCTGGAAATTGTCTTCCCCCATCCTCTCATTGGATGACTTCTTTTGGTGTCTGCTCAAATGTCACCTGAGAGAGGCTTTTTATTGACCCTTTATCTAAAATAGCAACACACACCCTTCAGTCAATTTATCCCCTTCAGTTTCTGTATAGCATTCTATTTCACTCTCAATAATTACATTAACTTTTACAATTCATTTTCGTAGTTTGTGTCCTCCACTAGACTGTAAGCAAATGAGAATATATGCTCATTGCAACTGCCTCATTCTTTATTGTTACCCTAGCATCAAAAACAGTGGCTGGAGTAAATTATCTTTCAAAAGTGAATGACTGAAGGAGTGAATAAGATCAAATCTGACAATATGTGGGAGTATAGGACCAAAACAGAGGGTATTCGGAGGACTAGTATTATTCCTAAATTCACTACTGTTCCTCTGAGTGATGCTAAGGGTGTCCCTCTATCCTCTTGAGATTTCATTTTCTTGTCTCCAAAATAAAGGCTTAACTTGTTTAACCTCTGAATTTGTGAGTGCCATTTTCTCAGTACTCAATATCCAAATTGCCTTCGTTCATTTGAAGAGAAGGCTGAAAAGCCGAAGAGCCATTGACTGGTGTATAAAAAGGCAGATACTTTTCATCACTGCTTATCCCTTTGTTATAAATAATACAGCTCTTAAGTAAGGCCAGACCCCACAGCCTGTGAACCACTCACCTCTCTTCTGCTCTTTAAAGTACATTGATGCCACCATTACAGTCCTAGGTCATTTTTTATATGGCTCTGTATTGCTTATACAATTGAGTTTGGTGCTTTTGTATATTTTATGTTATTAATTAGTGGCCTTTTGTTTCAGCTTAAAAAAATTCCTTTTAGCAGTTCCTGTAAAGTTGGCCTAGTGGAAATGAACTCCCTTAACTTTTGTTTGTCACTTACATGTGAAATCAAAAACAAACTCATAGATGCAGAGAGTAGAATGGTGGCAACCAGAGGCTGGAGATTACGGGGAATGGGGACATGTTGGTCAAAAGGTAACAAAAACTCAGACAGAAGAAATATATATATTTTTTTCTGAGATCTGTTGCACAGCATGGTGAATATAGTTAATAATAGTGTATTGTACATTTCAAAATTTCTAAGGAGTACATTTCAATGTTCTCATCACAAAAAGTGATAAATATTTGAGGTGCTAGATATGTTAATTAGCTTGATTTAATTATCCCACATTGCATCATAAATCATAATATCACTTGTACCGCATAAATATATAGAATGATAATCTGTCAATTTATAATCACATTATTTTAAAAGTACATTTATTTTCAGGATTATAAATATTTCCTCCTCTTTCTCCATCATCATCATCATTACCATCATCATCACAGAAACTAATATTCTGTGAAGGCTTCTTACATGCCAACCACCCTACTTAATGTTTTATAAATGTAATAGAATATTATCCTTCTCTCAAATCCATGGGGAAATTCATAAACCACATCTCATGAGAGATTCCTGAAGCTTAGTAAGTTTTAGTGACTTGCCTAATGTCACACAGCAAGTGTATAGTGAAGTAAGTATTCAAACCCAGATCTGCCTGAATCTGAAACCTTTGCTCTTAATCGATATTCATATTGCCTTTGCTTCAAGACATTGGAAATTTCATAGTAGAAATTTAAAAAAAAGAAACACGAAAATATGCTTCTCGTGTAGCCTTCTTTACAACAAAAAGACAAGCTTAGATCGATGCTAAAATAATTAAATATTTTACTTCTGTTACTTATGCTGTTTGCCATCATACCATTTGTTAGTGAGCAGCTCATGAAGGTAAACAGTACATGCTGTTAACAATTCCATTAGCTCCTATTAAGAATGTCTACATAACACATTTAAATAACCCATCATTTTAGAAAGACCCGTAAGAGCTAAGCAACAGACTAAATCTATCAGAATTATCAGAACATAAAATTATTTTTAATCACCAAAATGGTCTTATTAATTTTCTGAAAGTTTTTTTATAATGCATAATTAAATAAACTACAATATTTTCCTGATGCCTATATCATCATTTTTTCACATTATGACTATCAGAATGAATGTTCGCTAAGAGCGAATAGGAGTAAAATATAATAATTTCCAATAGAAATGATAACTGAGCACTTGTATAACAGAATTGTTTGTTTAAACCATAGGACTAGTGTTGTATCCCAGGAATTCCAATTCTGCCATTTCATTCTGCATTTGTTCCCAAAACAATAATTAAGGACACATATTCAGCTACATGGAAGAACTAAGGAAATTTGAGCGCTTTCATATGTCAGAAATCTAAACATAATTCACTACAAGTCTCAACATTCTTTAAAGAAACCATGATTTCTTATAACTACAAGACTTTGATCCTGGTGTTTCTCTGGGCTGAGTTGGTTTGGTGGAGATCTTTGAAGAAAGGTTTCTCCACTTGACAAATTCCTATCCTCTAATGAAAAGTAAATAGATGTTTTCCAATTATCTCTTTTTACATTTTAATATTATTTAGAGATGGGGTCCACTGTGTTACTCAGGCTACCCTCAAACTCCTGAGCTAAAATGCCTTCTGCCTCAGGCTCCTGAGTAGTTGGGACTATAGGCTTGTGCCACAGTGCCAGGCTTCACAGAATATGTTTATTAAATGAACACATGACAATCAGGAAGAGGGATGCTTTTACCCGAGTCAAATTAACTACAGGAAAACAGTCTTCAGTAATGGGAATCTCTGAGGAATTACAAACATGCCCATAAAGAAAAGCCACACTTGTGAATCTCTGCAAGTCTTAAGAGTATAAAGTCAATTTAAGAAATCATGAGTCAAAGTAAAACTCCTCTCTATCACCCTTGCTAGTCAGAAACTGGCTGACAAGTTGTGGTGGTGAAATAGGAAAGCCAGCCACGTCTTCTACCAAAACTGCAGGCTTCTTCCATCTGAAGTAAATTCAAGATGAAATTTAATGCTTAATTAAGTGTGAGTTTAGTTAAAAATCTTGGACTGGACTTATTGACACTGTGTTTTTAATTTAAAGTAACTTCATGACTTTCTAACTCCACGACTTTCTGACTTTCTAAGTTTCTCACTGTGAGCAGAAGAGTCATGGGACCTGCTGAGTTTTTAACTAGCAGTGGGAGAACAGATAATCTCTTCCAAGTAACTTTCATAGTAATGGTGGATATCTTAGCTCAGGCTGTTATAACAAAATACCATATACTGGGTGGCTTAAAGGACATTTATTTCTAAAATCTCTAAAGTCTAGGAATTCCAAGATGAAGGTGCTGATGGATGTGACTGCTGGAGAAAGCCCACTTCCTGGTTTGTAGACAGCTGTGGTCTTGCTGGGTCCTCTCATAGCTTGTCCTCAGTGCCAAGTGTGTGGGAAGAGAGATCTGTCTTCCTCTTCTTTTATAGGCACTAATCCCGTCATGAGGGCCCCACCCTCATGACCACACCTAAACCCCATTATCTCCCAAAGACCCTGCCTCCAAATTCTGTTCTCTTAAGCTCTACAGTGTCCTGGATCTGGAATTATTTTACAAATACATGGAGAAAAAAAAAAGGGAGTTAGTATGTAAGAGCCAGGAGGAACCTTTGAGTTAGTCTCATGCAGATTCTGTAAAACAGTTATTGAGGTGTGGTGAATTTACATAGGGGAATGACTTAAAAACCAACAACAGAGGTGAATGACAAAGGCAGGTGTAGCACAAAAAATAACATAATTACTGAGTACAAAGGCAGGAGTAGCACAAAAAATAACATAATTACTGAGT
>NC_045446.1:70621157-70631882 GCF_002776525.5 Piliocolobus tephrosceles
TAACATAATTACTGAGTTCTTACTGTTTGTCAGACACTGAGTATTTCATTTAATCCTTAAATAAACTCTATTAAACACGTATATTTCCTAATTCTTCAGATAAGGATATTGACACACAGAAGGGAGGTCAAGCAACTTTCTCAAGTTAGCACAACAAGTGGAAGAACAGGGCTGTGAATCTACCTCTGCTTAATTAGTCTCTAGTTCCTCCAGCTTCCAGATGTGGCTGAGCCTCATTACCTGGAAGATCAGCTACTCTTGCTTCCTCAGGTGACTCACTCAAGACCATTGCATTGTAGTTAATTATAACAGTTCATAAGTGTTTATAGATGTAAAGAATAAATCACATTTTTAGCTTCTTATTTTTATCTTAAAAATAACTCTATAAAAAGGCATAATGGTAATAACAATGTCATCATCATAATGATTTCTCTTATGAAAGAGATTTTTTTGTTCTGAATAAATGAGATAACTTAAACTAATAGAGGTCATGAGTGGCCCAAAGTCACACATCTATTATTTAGTACACTATAATATTATTTAAAGTATCCATTCAATAAGCATTTGTTATGAACCCACTATTTTCAAAACAATGTAGGAGATGACTTGGAGATATAAAATAAGATATAAAAATAAAATAAATCAGGAAATAAAAGCAAAATAAAATAAAGATAAACCAGGATAAAAATGAGTAACCAACATATATTCATTACATTGTAAATAATTTCTAGTGGAGATTTGAATAAAAGGTTAACACAGGAGGCCTGACATCCTTAGAATACTTGCAAAGTTGAGCTTTAGCTGGGTTCTAGGAACTTAGGCTTCTGGAGGGATTCCAAACTAAGAGTAGTTTACTACACCTAAATTACTTGTACAGACAAGGTGGCTTATGCTGAATACTTCTTTCCTTTTGGGCATCTGGAATTCGGGTGCATGCTAGGTAGTGAGTGCCTACATGACCAGCCCCCAATCATAACATTGGGGCATTGAATCTCTAATGAGCTTCCCTGATCAGTATTGTATATTTGTCACAACTCATGGCTGGAGAAATTAAGTATGTCTTGTATGATTCCACTGGCAGAATAATAATATGGCTGTTATTTGTGGTGTGGCTACTCTACATGAGGGACTGCATTAAATACCACATAATAACACCATCTCATTCATTCTCCATAACAATGTTGTGTCACTATTATTAGTATGCTCATTCTAGGAAGAGAAAATTGGGGTTAGAATGTTTACATAACTTGTCCAGGGTAAAGGGTAAAATTTGCCTAATGCCTGTGCTTTTAGATAGCCACTTGAAATCATTATCATTACCATGGTTGGTTTTTTTTTTTCTTTTTTTTTTTTTTTTTTTTCTGTTTGGACCAAGAGAGAATTTTCCTAAATGAGACAGTGATGTTGCAAACTCTATTTGATCATATTCCAGCAGTAAATTCTGCAGCAAGCTTCATATGACTCTTTCTCATAATGTGCTTCTATGCAATCAAAGCAAAGTAAGCCACTTGTCACACAGCTCAGATTGGATGAGAGGAAACTTGAATCCAGCTCTCCTAAGTCCAAATCCTCTACCACTACCTTCTCATGTAAGAGCATTCCTGCATATGGTGACTTCAAACCTCCTGATGGAGTCTCAATTTGCTCTGCACAATAATCTTTTAGACACGCTAATTATATTCCTAGGAACATAACTGCAGGGAGAAGGGGCAACATAAATCACACACTTTTTTAAAGGACATACTAAAAAGCTTGAAATGGAAATTTCTCCCTGGGGCTCCTTTCACCAATTTGAGAAAGGTGGAATTGGGGAGGTACTATTATTTAATCCATTTGTGCTTGACTGTGCCAGTGCCCCCTCTTTCCTCTCTCACATGCCAGACAAATATCATGAAGAATTTCAGATAAATGAAACATACTTTCCATAGAATGTTTCCAGAAGCTTATCCTTCTGATACCTTAGAACCCTCATTCTTGCTCCCGTCCCACCAATTGTTTGGATTTCACATCTCTCTCACCTCTTCTGTTAACATTATTATGACAATCAACATAAGATGCTCTTTTCTTTCTAGGTCTTAAAAATAGGTTATTTTGTAGACAAAACAATCAGGAAAAGATAAAGCATAGTTTAAGTCTAGAAACCACGGGCAATTTTCTTGCCCCAAGAATTATTTAAGAATCACCTTCATTGGCAAGCTCTGATTTTTCATTTTTTTTAAAGTAACTTTTTCAATTCAAAGTACTTCCTGTCTTCTTTTGTTTACATCAGTGGCTCTTCATCTCACACAGATGACCGATCTATTTTCATTAGTTATTTCAACTATAGTGTGTTAGTTTCTTGCAACCTGGGGGGTTTCCAGGTCAGCATGCTTTAGAAACAGGTGGATTAGGGACTTGGCTATTACAATGCTGACCATCATTATGTACTTTAAGATTCATAATAAATAGAAACATGCTAGGATCAAAGAAAGTTTGTTTACGGCTTTAAGCCTTCCTTGGCATTTGAATAGAAGTTTCTCACCCAGGGCCTGGCAATGGGCTAACAAGTCACAGTTACATACAGTAAGTTCTCACTTAATGGCATCCATAGGTTCTTGGAAACTGCTCCTTTTAGGAAAATGGCATATAGACTAATTGATATGAGTTAAATAGCTACGGCATATTTCTTGTCACAAATACATCACCAAGCTTCTAAATAAAGACCAAAATACTTCTAACATTAAACATTGAAATAATTGAGAGCAATATATACACATAAGGAAGATTAATACAAACGAGTAAGATATTATTTACTGAATTTTTCCAGTTCAGGGTCTCAGGAGGCTGGGATCTATTCTAGCAGCTCAGGAATGGTGCTGGAAACCCACCCTGACCAGGATGCCATTCTATTGTTGGGCATACTTATACCCACACCCACACTCACTCAGACCGGAACAATGTAGACACATCAATTAGCCTGACCGGCATATCATTGGGAAGTGGTTGGAAACTAGAGTATCCTGAGAAAACCCACACAAATACAGGAGGGATGGCCACTAAACACAGACAGTGACCTGACCACCCCCTAGCTGGGGAAGTGATTTTTTTTTTTCTCGTTAATGTTGTAACAAAATTACATTGAATGAAATGCCATTATTTGAGGACCCGGCTATAGACTGTCCCCTAGTGATTGATATTTATCAAAAGTCTGTCCCTTAATATCACTTAGATCCTCAGAGAAACAAGGAATTTTTGGAGGATCAGGTAACTTTTTTGTTGTTGTTGTTTGTTTTTGTTTTCGTTTTTTGTTTGTTTTTTTTTTTTTTTGAAAAAGAGCCTTGCTCTGTAGCCCAGGTGGTTCAGGGCAATGCCTCTGGCCATCCTGTGAAATGCGCCTAGGCCACATGTAGCAGGTGACAGTGTGAGGCAGGTGCTACATTGTTATGCTGTGAGTGAGTGCCCTAGAAAACAGCTGATATGGTTTGGCTGTGTCCCCACCCAAATCTCATTGTAAATTATAGCTACCATAATTCCCACGTGTCATGGGAGGGAACCAGTGGGAGGCAATTCAATCATGGGAGCGGGTCTTTCTCGTGATAGTGAATAAGTCTCACGAGATCTAACAGTTTTACAAAGGAGAGTTTCTCTGCACACACTCTCTCACGTAAGACATCCCTTTGCTCTTCCTTCATCTTCTGCCATGATTGTGAAGCCTCCCCAGCCATGTGGAACTCTGAGTCCATTAAACCTCTTTCCTTTATAAACTATTAGTCTTGGGTTATGTTTTTATTAGCAGCATGAAAATGAACTAATACCACAGCAGAAAACCAGCCTGAGCTTTGTCAATAAACAGGCTGCAACTAAGTGTCAGTTCTTCAAGGAAGTTTTACAGTAATACTGGGAACACCAGCTGCCAGCACCTGCTGGCCTTCTGGGAGGTTTGATTAGCCCCTCCCAGTGTGCAAGCTCAAACTACCAGTCCAAGCTAGCACATTGCCAGACACCTCCAGCAGTGGGGACCCAGGCCAGCGGCAGACATTCCTCTTATCTTTTTACCCTCATCAACTACAAGAGATTTTTCTCCAGAAAGAATGGCTACAGATCAGCAATCAAGAGTCAGAAGCCCCGTTTACGTGGATATCTTCCAACATATAAAGGGTTTATATTTCATGATTCTATTCAGATGTGTCACTGATTTGATCATCTTGCTGTATGTTTCACAACCCCTCTATTTGAGGACATACTAGGATAGTCTATCCTTTAAGTTAATCATTATAAGGGTACATAGACTAGCCTTGGGAGAGGTGGATGCTTAGTTATACCTGATTTAAAGATCTTAGATGCTAAAACCACATCTGTATAATGACTAAGTGAATGAATGAATAATAATAATAAAAAAACCCTGGAATTATTTTGACTACAGTGAAGATTTGGAATTACCTGAGTTCTCAGTTGTCCATTTGCCTGAACACTGCAATTGGCCCAACACTAAATATTGAGAAAAATGTTGACCATCTTGACTTTGCCTCGGATACTGCTTGATAGCCTCCTAAAATTAGAAGAAGGAAGTCTGTATATTATATTTAGGCTATGATTTTCTCAATGTCCTCCTTTTTCATGAGATGTGATTCCTGGCTCCAGTTCAGATAGCTATTAGAGAATATGGCTCTGGCCAGGCACAGTGGCTCATGCCTGTAATTCCAGCACTTTGGGAGGCTAAGGAAGGCAGATCACCTGAGGTTGAGAGTTTGAGATCAGCCTTACCAACACGGAGAAACCTCATCTCTACTAAAAATACAAAATTAGCTGGGCCTGATGGCACATGCCTGTAATCCCAGTTACTCGGGAGACTGAGGCAGAAGAACCACTTGAACCTGGGCAGTGGAAGTTGCAGTGAGCCAAGATCACACCACTGCACTCCAGACTGGGCAACAAGAGCAAAACTCCATCTCAAAAAAAAAAAAAAAAAAAAAGAAGACGATAGCTCTGAACTCACCCCAAAACATAAAACAGATGTGTGCAGATAGTTATTTCATAGAATGTAACCTCAAATACACTGCCCATCAATTTTTACCCAAATCTTAAGAAATTGTGCTTATCAAGAATCACCTGAAGATTATTCCAGTCCTTCAGTTCCACTGGACACTGAAGTTCATTACTAGATCACTTCAAAGGAGCCTAGAATATGCACAGTAGGGATTGTCCCATTACGTACTAGTCTATTCTCACACTGCTATCAAGAACTGCCTGAAATGGGTAATTAATAAAAAGAGTTTTAATGGACTCAGTTCCACATGGCTAGGAAGGCCTCAAAACCATGGTGTAAGGTGAAGGAGGAACAAGAGCAAGTCCTACATGGTGGCAGGAAAGAAAGCACGTGCAGGGGTATTACCCCTTATAAAACCACCAGATAGGCTGGCATGGTGGCTTACACCTGTAATCCCAGCACTTTGGGAGGTGGGGGTGGGCAGATCACAAGGTCAGGAGTTTGAGACCAGCCTGACCAACATGGTGAAAACCCATCTCTACTAAAAATAAAAAAAATTAGCTGGGCATGGTGCGTGCGCCTGTAGTCTCAGCTATGCAGGAGGTTGAGGCAGGAGAATTGCTTGAATCCAGGAGGTGGAAGATTGCAGTGAGCTAAGACTGTGCCACTGCACTCCAGCCTGGGCAACAGAGGGAGGCTCTGTCTCAATCAATCAATCAATCCACCAGATCTTTGGAGACTTACTCACTGTCATGAGAACTGTACTGGCAAAACCTGCCTCCTATCAGGTCCCTCCCAGGACATGTGGGGATTATGGAAACTACAATTCAAGATGAGGTTTGGGTGGGGACACAGCTAAACCATATCACATCATATCTCTCAACAGATTTGTATCTACTGAACTGTGCCTTAGTTTGATGGGGTCAATCTTTAGTGACGGATAATATAAAAATACTACTTCGAAAACCTAATCAGAATATCTGACATATGAATATTGTTGAAAATGTTGCTTACCATACTACGTATTAGCTTGAAATTTTTCTGGTCACCATACAAGGCATAAATAGTGACATTGCTTCTGAGTATCTCTTCTATTTTTATTTTATGGGCACTAGAAACTCTGTGGTTCTCTTTTTGTACCAGCTGCTGAAAACTTATAATCAAACTTGTGGCCCAATGAAAGAAATTACACAGGACTAAAATATAATTTTTATATAATAATATTATACATGGCTTCACAGTTTCATTCCAATCCTCATTTTCCTTTGCCCCCCACCCCATCTATTTTTCAGTATAAATATTTTAAATTGTTGTATATTTTTAGGAAAGATGCCTTGCATGATGGCTGGAACGAGGTGGGGAATAAATATTATATAAATAGTATGCTAGTTACTTATGAATGTGCTTGAATAAAGTCATATTGGCAGTCTTCATTTCAGTCCCTAGAATTAATGGCTCATGCACACACACACACACACAGTACACACACACACACACACACACATTGCTGAGTCCCAAGCAAAAGGCAGTCCGTGGATTTCCTATGACATCTCTAAGAGAACTAACCACTGTAAAGAGGCTTGGCTCCCAAAACCCTTGCTGGTATTTCCGCCTAAACTGCTCCTCTAAACCATCACTGTAGGAAACACTTTTTGACCAACACATTCCTTCTTCCTGCTACAGATATAGTTGAATTTCCTGTGAGATAGCTTTCTACCCTACAAAAAGGCTCTAGATTGCTTTTTTTTTTTTTTTTTTTTTTTTTTTTGTCCGGCTCTGTTACCCTGGCTGGAGTGCAGTGGTACTATCTTGGCTCACTGCAAGCTCTGCCTCCTGGGTTCATGCCATTCTCCTACCTCAGCCTACCGAGTAGCCGGGACTACAGGCACCCACTACCCCACCCAGCTAATTTTTTTGTATTTTTAGTACAGAAGGGGTTTCACAGTGTTAGCCAGGATGGTCTCGATCTCCTGACCTCGTGATACACCCGCCTTGGCTTCCCAAAGTGCTGGGATTACAGGCGTCAGCCACCGCACCTAGCCTAGATTGCATTTAAACTGTTACTGGATTCTGTTTATATGTTTATCTCCACTACTAGACTACGGAACCCCTTAGACTGGTCTTATTCTTTTCATATCCGCAATACCTCAAACTAAGTGAAATTTGGAATCAGAAATTATTAATTTAAATTAGGTAGAAAAACCAAAGTCCTGAAAGGATTTAAAATTAGAAATGTCATTTCTAGTATCCTAATATAAGTAAATTATTTCAATGGATTAATACAAATTTTTCTGCAATCTGTTTTTTTAGATATAGAGATGAAAGCATCACTAATCAACAGTGTTCCTATTATAAGAGCATTCCCAGATATGTCCAACATTTTGCTGATGGGACAGACATTTAGAACTTTGGATTTAGAATATAAGTTTTTCATGCTCAAATATTAACTTAGAGGCAGCCTGAAATAGAGGTTAAGCTGGGGTTTGATCTCTGCCTTCATTTTTTGTAATCTCTTTGCCTTGAGGAAAATTGCTCAAGCTCTCTGATCTTCAGTTTCTCAGATGTAAAACACAGCCATACTACCTGCCTCATGGGGTTGTAAGGATCAAAAGAAATCATGCTACATAAAGCCTTCCACTCAATGCAGAGGCGAAATAAGGGCTCAATAAATGGTAGCAATTATAGTACCTGTGCATGCAAAGCGCTGTTCTAGGCACGAGGATACAAAAATGAGTAAGACATGCTCCCTTGTCCTCGAAGAAATTACAGGTTATCGGCGAAAACTGCATAAGTAGGCTTTCATTGGATCACGATAAGTGAATTGCAGAACTGTGGATATAGTATTGTGAGAACAGAGAATAGTGGCACGTAGTCCCTTAACCCTGCATCATGCTGTGTGCTTTAATAATGGCAGAATAATAATTGGAGACATTTAAGAATGTATTCTTCTTCTCTGTAACAATGTATAATCCTGATGTGACAATGAGGCTACCATTAAGCTAAACAATAATTAAAAAGAGAAATTATCAGAGGACTTCTAAAATTGAAAGCCTTTATACGGATATAAGAGGACGGCGGAAGATCTCAAAGGGAGATGCACCAGCAAAGTTATGTCTTTCCTTTCCTCCCCAGTTTCAGATGGAAAAACCCTTCCAAGTTAGCTTAAGGGAACAGAGTTGAAGGGGACACAAGAGAGTTGCTTAGTTGATCTGTCTTTGTGCCTCAACCACTGTGAGCTCAAGGACAGATGGTGAGGGAAGGGTGAAGGTATGTGAGAGGACTTCCTTTGGCATTTCGGAGATTAGAAAGAAGAGAGGACATGGGCCTCTTTTAGTCGTTTTTGGACCTCTAAGAGGTGAATGTCAGTGAGGAGGCTTAGAATGATGAGTCACTGCTTACAGCCTGGACTTTTCTGTAGCAAATGTGTGACTGAATGACACAGAGAGATTAACTTTGATAATCACGGCAAGACAGGGGCAAGGAAATGTACATCAGAAAGACAAAGTGTGGTTAATTCCCACTGGGGCTTAGGGGAGGGCACCAAGGTATCTCCATGTGGGACCAGTGACAGGGGACCTCATGGGTGCCTGAAACTTGCCCAGTTGTTATTTCAGCATGCTCCTTACATGACTATGCAGTGGATTGCATTGCCAGTGAAGACCAATATGACATCAAGGCAGATGAAGTTCCTGCATAGAGGGGATCCTCCTCAAGGAAACTGTGCTGGCAGGAGAGTAAGCTCTCTGGAGCTTGCAATCAACCCCAGGGAGAAGCAAGAGGTAAACTCTCCAGGAGAGGAATCTAAACAGAACATGATCGGATTACACATCATATAGACAAAGAACCAGCGCATTGCGCTGAAGCTGAATCTATCTGAAAGTGACCAGATTTAGTTTCTGCAGATTTAGTATCAAAGCACTGCAATGCACTTTAGAAAAATAGTTACATTTTCACCTTATGGAAATCTATGTTTGTGAAATTTATACCTGCTACTTAGCATCTGCCTCTTTTGTGATTCTCTGGCAGGTCAAGAGCCAAAGGGAAAAAATAAAAAGCATAATAAGGTCTACGTAGACCCATACATGCTGTCTTGTTCAGGTATCTTGATGCCACGCATAGGGCTCACAGCGGTGTGGCTGCCTGCTGCATTTCTGATAGATTTGTGACATGTATTTGTGACTGAAATGACTAATGATTATAAAGATCATAAACATACACTATGGAGACGAATTCTGTTTTTGTCATCCTGGAGTGTTTCAGAAAACATTCACTAGGCTATGGTTTCCAGTTTTGATGTACAGAATAAATTATGTTCATAGGATCAAGATACTTCTGTGGCCTTGCCCTGGATAGTCCATGCACAATTTCTGGCCCAGAAGCTGTAGACTTATATTTACTTCAATGCAAAAGCACATTGGAAGACTAAGTGAGAATGTGGAGAGGGTAGAGAGACACTTGGGTGCCCTTATAATAGGAACATGTAAATCTTTCTGAAACTCTAGCACTTTATAAACTACCTTAAGTTACCCATTACTTGTTTAAAACAGAAACAAAAACCTCACAGCATGTGTGTGCACAGAATATCTGCTCCAGCCTGTGACATCCTGTGAGGTTAGAGTTCCCGCCTCATTCAGTTTTGTACCCACAGTGCCCCCAAAATGCTGGTGTATATAGAAGAGATTCAGTAAACATTTAATTCAAGTTTATTTGCAATATTAGAACCCTTGGAGACTTTTTTTAATTAACAAAAAAAAAAGTTCTTCTGAAATTCTATGCCCAGAATGTGTGAGTGCTAAAGTAATTGAAAAGTTTGTCAGGAGGATTGGGAGAGAATGCATTTTATAACAGACTAGTCTGTCACAATAAAGTTTTACATATTCATATGCATATACATTTACAAGCATCTATTTTCACATGACACATTTTATTTTCCCTTTTGTGCCTACCAGTAAACTTTTTTGTCCCAATATAATGTTACTAAATGTTTTATTTTGTCAAGAATGACTTCTTGTGATTCTTTCAATAATTATAATACTTACAGATTTCAATATAATAAAATCCCTTATCCACAGATAAGGATGTTGAGATTCACAGGAAATAAGAGACTTTCTCAAGGCATCATCTGTAACAGACACTTTGTTGAGGATTGTCAGATCATCAATTATAAATACTGCTTAAAGATCAGCCAAAGAAATTTCAATGGGAGATAGCAACAAATATTGCTCTGTCATGCACTGCATCAGGAGTCACTAATCATACTAAAAAAAAAAAAATATATATATATATATATACATATATATATATATATATATATATATATATATGTAGATTATATTACTGGAACACAAAGGAGTTCTGCAAACTCCTTTGTAGTTTCTCCAAATAATTTGGAGAAATATTAAAAGAAAAATAAATAGATTTGAAAAGGAGGATTTAGTCTTATTTAAGACAAAAAAAGCTTAAATCCATCTACCACATAAGCAAATCCCTACAAATTAAAGTCACACTAGCATAGCTTTCTACAACAAGAATATATGAGTCAAAGGAGAGAGGTGTCATATGTTCAAATATGTTTGCCTTTTTATCTAAGCAGAGACATTCCCTTCTATGTGCTTATCACTTTTCTGTGCCTTTGACACTGCATAAAATATTTGGTTAATAGTTCCTTCACAATCTGTTAGGTTCTTCTCTTAATCAGCTGCATTATAGTGTAGCCAAGTTTCTGTCTCTATATATATTTCTTTATCTATATATATCAG